>NW_024041150.1:29770449-29834079 GCF_014851395.1 Micropterus salmoides
TGTAGCCTGCCCCACGTTAATGACTTATTTTTAATATGTCCTTTTTGTGATGCTACTACCTTCTTCACAGCTCTCTGTGAAACAGTTTTGTTCCATAGTCTGTAAGACTGCACATCCCACTGGGAGCATTTCAGAATAAGATCATTTTGCCTACCTGATTTTACTGACTGTTTAGATTTAGTTGATTTGGTGATTAGTTTTGCTTTGCTAGTGTGCTCCTACAATGGTTAAGAAGGCTAGTTAAATGGTTTCTTTTTGTCTGTTTTAACTGTGTTTGAGTCTGCACAGGTTGTGTTTATTTTGAAAATCACTGGATTCTTTATGCCGTTTCTGTTTCCGACTTCCTGCCCGGTTCATCTGCTCTGTGCTGCTTGACGCGGCTTCTCTTAAAAAATAGACTGGCTGCCTATTCTCCACAGAGCAGAGCGCAGAGACGCTTCTGGGACGCACTGCAAGGCTTCTGGTGTGAGCACAAGCATTGACTAGAATGGCCAGACTCTGAAGCCGCGCCGCAGACGGGCTCAGTGGACTTTCAGAGCGAGTCCAACATCATGTAGCAGGTAGCAGGTGGGCCCCACTGTGCTGAGAGTCTAGCTCCGCCCCGAGTAACGTGTAACTGCCCAACATTGTGTGAATACATAAAATTTTACTACATCTCGAATGCCACACACACACACACACACACACACACAAACAAAACAACACACAGTTTGTCGCTGACTTGGCTGATAGTTCAAATCATGACATCTTCACAATGAATCAGTGCAGTCCAACTTACCCGACACTCTCAGCATGAAGGAATCACTCCACTCTGTTGAATATAATTTCTTTTTGTGTTCACCCATACACCTGTAGTTCCCACCACTGTAAACAGTAGCGCTGATAACTCCGTATGTGTGTTTTGTCACTGTGTCTGAGCGGGGTGTTGACCACTTATACTCCCACTCAGTGTCTCCTCCGTCCTTGATCTCACATCTCAGAGTGATCTTCTCTCCTCTGTATATCTCAGGCCAGCTGGTTTGCAGAGTCACAACAGGCCTGTTTGTAACGGCTCATGATCAAAAGGCCCCAAACACAAAAATTAGAAAAGGTTTAACATTAAACACAATGTTTTAGTGTTAATCATTCTTCAGTCTTAATCATTACACCTAAACACACAATGTATTATTTCTGCATTTGTTTTTCAATCATATTGAAAAATAGCCTTTTTGGTCTTTACCGACTGGATCACTGTCCTCTGTGTAGTAAACTGGGTCTCCTCTTCCTCCTCTGCACCAGTAGAGTCCTCCCTGTGAGACACTGATTGGTCCATCTGAGATGAAGACAGCATCTTGTGTGTTCAGGGGTTCAGAGGTTTTCTCTCCTCTGTACCAGAAGTATTTCCAACCAGATGACGGGTTCACAGAGCAGCTCAGGGTCACACTGCCCCCTGCTGGAATAGTTCTCCTGTCAGCTCTCAGTTCAGCCTTTGGTCTCTTTGCTGTGAAGTTTACAACAAAGATGATAAAATGTCGTTACTGTTCCTGTGAATTAACCCAATTAAAATACTTTCATGAAAAATAATACATAATGAAATCAGAGACAAAGGAGCATTGAAGCTGTTCTGAAGGTTTGTCCCAAAACCTCACTGAGACACTTTAGGTTGATTTATCATTTGTGACCATCTGTATGTGAAGCATTCAACAATTTCTGACTTCAGCAGAGGTAACACCAAAAAACACACTATGGCAGCCAGCACACCATTTCGCCACCCAAAATAACTGACTGTGTCACCTTTTGGTTTTTCCCCACACCAGAGTCCTCAGAGCTCGTCTCATGTTCATCATCCCGCTGTCATGATTAGGCCTTTAGGCTCCCTTATGTTTTCTCCATTTTCCCTTCCCTGCTGTCCCTGTCATGTCCTGTCTGTCTGTCTGTCTGTGTTTGTGTGTGTTTGTGTGTGTGTCTGGCTCCTGGCTGATCACCATCTGCAGCATCTCGCACCTGTGGCTCATCAGTAATCAAGCCATGCAGTGAAATACTCTGGTTCATCTTCCGCTCCTCGCCAGTTTTTCAGTTTACCTCTCGTGTTATTATTGTGCAACACTCAGAGTCAAATCTAGTTGTACTTTTTGCGATCTGTTTATCACGTCCTGTTTCTTTGTTCGCTGTGCGTTAAGATGCTGCCTGCCTGCCTGTCAGTCTACCCAGGTCTAACTGCAGGACGCCAGAGCCTAATCCCCGTGGAACCTGGATTGCTCTGCCCCATCCCCAACTATCTGGTTTTCTCTGCGCACTTTGAAAAGAAACCTGCATGTGTTTTTTGACAACAGTCTTGTGTCTGCTCTTGAATCCTCAGTGGAAACCTAACAGTAAAATAGACATTTCATAAATTGTATTGATACTTGGAGTAAAATAATACATACATGGAAATACAAGCACAACAAGAGAATGTGATTAAGAGTCAATATGTAAAAACTAGAAAAAAGACAATAGGTCACCTTCAGCGTGTCCGTAGAGGAGTGTATTCAGCACTGAAATAAAGATTAAACTTCATCAGACAAAAAGCAAAGGCATTTAAATCCAGCTGGAGTTTCATCAGAGGCAACTATTGATTATCAATCCACAGGATCACACATTTCTGTGATGATATTCTGTTAGTTGGTACAGAGGTAAGTTAAATTCAAAGGCTTTATACAATATATAACAATAACAATACCTCAGACCATAAACTGAACATGCATCGTGCAAAACATTAGTGCAAAAAGAACTAGTGCAGTAGTGTATTTAACAGTCCTGCACTCTGAACCAAGTCAAATCAGAAACCAAGATCATGTCTACTAAACTACCATGTTGATAAAACATGAGT
Source organism: Micropterus salmoides (assembly GCF_014851395.1). Classification (NCBI taxonomy): domain Eukaryota; kingdom Metazoa; phylum Chordata; class Actinopteri; order Centrarchiformes; family Centrarchidae; genus Micropterus; species Micropterus salmoides. Next base: position 29,773,298 of record NW_024041150.1, read on the forward strand.
TTGCCTCTGAAAGTCTCAACATTGTAAAGTCAGTGATGTACTCACAGAATAACCCCAGCACACAGAGCAAAGTGTGCCCCATCTTCACATCCAGCACGGACACTGTCGCTCTGCTGCTGACAAATGTTTCTACTTTGCATTAATAATGATGCAGCAGGAAGAGAGAAGTTACATTTCATATAAATATATTATGAGGGCACATTTTTTCTTTACCTTCTCCTTCTGAGTACAGCCTGTCTGTTCTTCCTTCCCTTTTACACAAAGCTCAGACAACTGCAGCAAACTTTGAAATGTTTACACTTCCTGCTTGATTAGTTCACGACTCTCAACTGTGGGTCTCCAGGTTTGAGTCGTTCATTTGTCACGTGACAGCTCGGCTACAGGGCTGTGGTAAGCAGGCAGCACAGGAAACAGAACTGATTAGTTCATGACTCATAGCAACTGTGGGTCTCTAGGTTTGAGACTCGTTCACCGCTCACATGGGTCCTCCTCTGTCTTTCGTTGTCTGGTTGTATACTCAGGAAAGTGGAAGGATTTAGGTGGAGTAGTGGATTGCATATAGACTACATATTTCTGTGGTTTTTACATGGTTTGAATTTGGTTGTGGGCCCAGGGGGGTTTATATAATGATGATAGAGAAAGATCAAGAGGGGAATTTGTGCATTATACTTTGTCAAATAAAGCAAGCCAGGCAACCTTCCATGTTTGAGAACGGTGCTGTTTTTTAATCGCCAACTAGAGGGCTGCAATAATAACCAGCCTAGTTCAAATGAACGAAATGACTCAAAAAAAGATTAGTTCATTTTAATGAACGAGATTTGGTGACTCGAGTCTTTCAAAAGAGTCAAACTTGCCAACACTACAGCAGGGGACGCACAGGAGGAATTTTCACGTCCTTACAACAGTATAAAAGGATTCAGGTTGAAAATCTGTGTGTTTCTGAATGTTAGGTTTGTCTCTACATGTAGGAGGTTGTGTTTCTGTACGGGTGTGTTCTGATCTCCCAGTAGCTCCCTGCTAAGTGGACTGCACAGGGTATTCGGCCATTTTAAGTAAGATCCCAAACGGCAGGGAGCACAACATGTTCAGTTCAAAGTGAACAACGGCTCATCAGTTCACAGGAAGTTGACAAGAAAATTACCCATAAGCCTTTGCACCTCATAGAAGCAGCAAAAACTAACAATGGAGCAGACAATAGAGTTTATATATCTGTAATTATTGTTGTGGTAACTAATGTTATCATTATTTATATGATTATTTCAGAAGTTAGGTTACCTAAAACAAACAATGCTCATATGAATCTTTTCAAGAATGACGCTGCATATTATCCAATCACATTCATTCACAAGTTACATACATTTTAATAGAATAGAAACAGAAGGAGTTACAGAAATATAAGTTTTGTAATTGTATCAGTTTGTTTAAATATATATTCAATATTTAATTTCAGTAAATGTCCACAGTAGCAGCGGGTATCCGAGGTGTTTATGTTACCAGGGTAACACACGGCGGAACTTCGGTGTGCTTTGATGTTGCAGAGTGTTCCGAATGGAAGGATTTAGAAGTTCTCTGAGCAGCGAGTTCTGTTTGTGTGGATCAGAACGCAGCCTGTGTCTCTAAGTTTTAGGGTTTTTCACTCTTACTGTTCTTCATTTCTACTGTTCAGATTTGGAGATTATTTTTGGTCACCACCAGAGAAAGCTATGTATAAAAAACAGCTGCTACTAGAGAACAGAATAGAGGGCAGAGCTTTGTCTCTCTTCACGCTCACTTCTGTTCATGAGACTATTTCTGTTTTGCTCGAGCTCAGTCAATTTCTGTGGGGGAAGTTGTGACCAAACCTAAAACCACATGGACATGTGTCTCTGCTGAGGTGATGGGATACTTTTATCTACAATACTGCAGTTCAACTTTGTGATTTAAAGGATATATGCACTAATAATTTAAGAAATGTATTTTTGTTCAAATTCAGTGAATATCTCCTCACAGTCTGCTAGCTGTCTGCTCTGTGTGTGTGTGCTGAAAAATAATCCAGTGTTTGTATTCAGCCCTGGCTCTGTAAATGGGAAACAAACTCCAGCAACGGATGCTGTGAAGCTAACCTCCTCATGAGGAGGTCAACAAGTTCTGAGTTTACCATCTCAGGCTCAATCAACTCAGAGCTCAGGGATGAGCTCAGAGTTTGTTAAGCCTGCTTTCTGAAACAGGGCCCTGGTGTGCTGCTCTGGGAAAAGTCTCCTCCTCTCTCCATGTTAGCTCTGCAGCAACAACTGTAGCAACAGTTTGCAAACCCACAGCCTAGCTGACGTTAGTGGCATTACCTGCTGTGTCGTTGTCGTATTGGATTTTTCCAGAACTGCCACTTTAAAGAATAATTATATTTTCAATTAAAATCAGAAGTTGCGCCCTCCTCTTGTCACCAGCCCTGCTCAAATCATGTTACACAATACACTAACAATTTATTGTTTATTTGTGCATGTGTGTGCGTCCACAGTGCCTACATTTTAATGATGTGTTCTCTCAAAATGCTATATGAGGAAAAAAGGCCTGGATGCCTGTGCATTACTCTGTGACCAGGTCTGTATTATCAACGCATGCAACAGAAACACCTCAGTAGTTTAACTTTTAAATGTTGTCATTCATGCTGATCTGTGACCTGATGCACCTCTCATTATGGATGTAAAACAAAATCACAACAGATAACTTAATTAGTGAACCGCAGATTTGCATGTAGTGCTACAGAGTTAAAGTCGACTTGCCCTCCCTCCTCACTAGACTCTGTGCCTCTGAAAACTGACTTACAGACACAAGTGCAGCAGAGGCTAGGAGGGGCCAGGACTCTGGCTCCCTAATAAAAATATCAGGGTGCTGTGAGTCATCTTACAGTATGATACGATATGTATGTCTTTGTAACCCATTCAGTTTTGTGTAGAATAGTACATCAGAAAATAGAGCTGGTCCTTGTTTGACGTCAGAATAAATAATGTTTTCAAGTTTTCAAGTGGTTTACAATTCTCTTAAATTATTTATTTAGGCAAATGTGATGCTGCAGAGGTTCTCATCAGATATTAATCTAAAACAGAGGCCAGATATCAGGATTTATTTGTAAAGCAGCCATGTTATAAACCTCTGGAATTATAGATTATATGAGATTATAATAGCTTTAACTAATGTTTTCCAACTTTTAATTTTCAGACTATGTTTCCTGTGGGCTGAGTAAAGATGTATGTAATTTGAGATGTTTTTACCTCATGTTGCCACAGTAACTTCAGATATCAAACGCACAAATCAAGTCAAATGAACACAACGCTCAAATAAACGGGTGCATTTGTTTTTTTTCCATTGTGCTATAAATATTACTTTGAAACTAGAGTCTGAGGGGAAAAAAACAAGCCAAGCCTGTGCTTGTCAGCATGAGAGAAAAATAACCTTCCAGTTCCTCTTCACACATAAAACGGTGTTGCTGTGAGATCAAGAATCAGTGTCATCACCACATTCACACCAAAGCTGATGTATGTATACGCAGAAAGGAAGAGAGATCATTATAGAAGGTACGCGTTGATGTCACTTCCCTTCCGGAACACGCTGGATTGAGCGCCAAAACATCTGTTACCATGGCTGCGTGTAGCAAACCGGAGAAAAACAAGTGATTATTTGCTCAAATTAAAGGCAGTCGGACTCGAAAGTGATCCTTACTGCTTACCAAAGAACCAGTGATCCAGCTCTTTCCCATTTTAGATGTTGTTTGTGTTTTAGCTGATTAAAGCTAACACTGCTGCTCGTCTTTCTGCCCTCAGGGAGCGTTACTGCGTTCTGTGACATCATCCGCATACCCTCTATTCTGCAGGATGTACAATAAAAACAGAAATTTAGTCGTGTAATGCATAGATAATAATAGATGATATGTGAGAAAGCCTTAACATGACTGTCAGTGTCTGCACTCACTGCAAGCTGAGCAGAGACAAAGCAGAGAAAAGCCAGACGCCAGAGGAACAGCCTCAAATTCCTTTTCCAAGAATGTGGTCTCCTTATAAACTTGCCTTATTACCTTGTTTGAATTAAATAATCTTTAAGTTACTTAGTGGCCTGCACTTCAATTCTTCAGTTCTATTACCGTGTTCTTGTTAGAAACTGTGTTGAAAAGGAGAATCCACAAAGAAGTTAATTTTGCAGTGCTCTTTAATCTTCAGCAATGCTCACTGAAATTCTGGCATTTAATTTGTTGTAACTAATGTTTATTCCCAGCACCTTTATATACTTTCTTAGAAATGATATGATAAGGAATTATTGTCATGTGTTAAATAACCAATTTTCCCAGCTTCTGAGCCAAGGACTGAGTTTAACTATAAGTAGATAGACAGAGAATTCCCAGGTCCTCTCATGGAACCAGTGTCCCCCAGAGGACAAAAGAAGTATTACATGTCAATGTTCTTTAACGCCTCTCCTTGCGCTTGATTTATATACTGTTTTATTGTTCGTAATCTGATGCCATGTTCTTATAACTTCCTTGTATATTTTCTAAGAGTGTCAAAACTGTCAATATTCTCCTGGAAGTTAGGTTTAGTTAAGATTAACGATTGACAATAACTTCCTTTCCTGTTTATCAAATGCTTAAAACTAAGAACTGTATAACGGTTTAGGACATTTAAGAGTTGATTGTGAAAAGGTATTTGATTAAAACACACGCATATAGACTTTAAGAACATATAAATGTTAAGACACAGAAATCAGAAGTAATAGATAGCAAAAATCATGCGGCCCAGATCCTTCATAAGTTCTGGGCCAGATCTGTAAAACGGACCCGGGCCGGTGTCCTTTAGCACAACGGGCCAATGCCGGTTCAGATCCGGTTTTCACATCTGGGCCGGCATTGGTCCAGCTCCAGAACGGATGACAATTATTATGTAGTCATTTGGCCCAAATGTGGGCCAGATCTGGACCAGTTCCATACTGGATCTGGCCCAGAGTCTAAGATACTGTTGAGGATCCGGTTACTGGGATAGTTTCAACCACAGAACTTATGGCAAGAGCTGGTCTATATAATGTATAACAAATAGTGACTTGTATATCACTAGGTACACTAAGATTTCTTGTTTTACTTTCGTTTTCATTTTCCTTGCATTTTAAACTCAATTACTTTTTTCTTTTGAATTTAAAAAGCATGGACAGTCAAAACTACTGTTACACTCTGTTACAAAGACTGTTTCTATTTGTCCTACACAGAATTTCAACAAAGAAAGTGATAGAACGGATGAGTGACACATTTTAAATTTTATTTACAGCTTCTCTGTTAAGAAAACCAGATGAAATGTTTGAGATAAAAAGAGAGGACAGAAACTTAAAACAAAGTAGATAATTGCCAAACTAACATTCAATCTAATAAACACATTTTACAGCTCATTTCTGTCTTTAACAACTGCAGGAACAAGAAACTTCACTCCAGTTGACTTGCAGGTGCAGGTGATTAGATTCTAGTAACTGTACAGTAACCACACACCTATGACACAGGTGTTATTTTTAAATGAATGCAGAAGTATTAAACTCTAATAATAGCAACAGTGTGGCTTAGTTAAAAAGCTCAATACATTGACATTGCTATCAGTCTTGCATAGTGTAGTGTACCATTAATAATGATGATAGTAAGAAAGTAAGATTTGCTTTCTCCCTGAGAGAGATGAGAAGATATATACCACACTCATGATACCATACTCTACATATAAAGCTAAAGCCAGGAGACACACGAGATTCTACGGCCTAAACACACAAGATAACGTTTTAATTAGCGACAAGCGATAAGTTTGTCTTGATAGATGATTACTGCCAGCCATTTAGATTTTAACCATTTTCCATGACCATGGTATAAATAACAAAGATTTTATAGCCAAAATACAATATCCAACTCCAACTAATTCTAGTCCTAACTCCAAATTACATAAAATCCACAGAGATTAGTAATTTTAAAGGGGGCTGGACTAGATTAGGCCTGGAAGATTTGACCTAAAATCAAAATCCCGATTAAGTGAACATTTTACCGCGATTACAACTAATGAATGATTATTTAGATTTTTTTGCCCTCCTAGTTCACTGACCAGGCTTGTCCAGCAAACATGCTCAACTATTGTAGGTGGGGTGGTTTTTTAGACTCACAAATGTCAAAAAACGATTATGTAAATGTTAATTGATAAGATAATGTTGACGTGCACACAACAGACGTACTCCCCCTAAATTTGGAGTCACTGACTACACACACACACACACACACACACACACACAGTTTTTTAAGGGGAAAGTACATAAACACACACACTGGGGGACATTTTATCAGGAAATAAAACAACTAAATAACTGAAATGGTAAAATTACAGCTGTTAGAGCAAGGAATTTGGGTTTAAATTACTTTTCAATTAGACGTCCAGCCCTAGAGGGGACACATCATGAAAAACTCCCCTTTTCAGTGCTTGTGCAAATACATTTGGGTATCAAACTGTGAAATAAAACAACCCAGACAGATTTTTGTGGGTTGCCTAGATCACAAAACATGTGCTTCAACAAGCCATTCAGATTTGGCTGTCCTTCCTATGTCACATGCAGGCTTATTAGAATATAAGATAAAATAAGATACAACTTTATTAAACCCCCGCCTTTCCCATCTGAGTATCTCCACTCAAGGTTTAAGTACCATCTTTGCAAAGCAGTGGCATATTTTTCTCGCAAGCCAATCAGAGCAGACTGGGCTTTTTCAGGATGGGGGCTTTAACGAGACAGGTGCTAAAATGGAGCGTTTCAAAAAGAGGGTAAATACTGGTACAGTATATTCAGATACACTGAGCTAGATCAGAGAATATTCAGTTAAAACAGATCAGTGATGCTGTTTTTAAATGCTACAGTGCTTGTCAGCATGTTCAAAACTTTCTGCATATTCAGAATCTCACATATGTTGTTGTTCCCATTGTTCCTTATGTCCAGAAGAAAATTGTAATATTATGGGACTAACCATCTTTATTTAATGAGAATTCATAATACTTTTTAAAAGGTCTACCTGACCCACAGCATCTATACTCTGCTGTGCTCCCCTTCAGACTGTACTAAATGAGACAAGTCCATGGCACGGAGGTAGAAACTGAAACCAACACTGCCAATCAGGCAGACATCTCAACGCAAATCCTCATGTTAACTTCTGTAGCTTCAGAGCCAGATTGTGATTCCGGTTTTAGATGTTTATAATGCAAAACTCTACCAGTGAGTCTGCTGGCTGCGTCTCAGCACGTGCGGGTAACTTTACTATTACGGCGTATGCTGAGTTGCATCAGCTGGGTGGAGATGATTCTTGCCGCTAGTCGACGACATCAGAATATAGATTTGTTTTTCACTGCGTGAGAAGATTGATGTGTGGCGCTTAACGCTAGCCTACACAGCACGATTGAGAGGTCAACAAGCCGTTTGTGACTGAGAGAATCAATGGACCTGTACCGCGGGAACAGGTGAGCAGCCAGCCTCCTGTGCGAGTCCGGCGTGACTGTAGTAACAGTGTGAGAAGATGGCCTCCATTGTGGTCAGCGCTCGGTCGGTTCAGTTTGTCATTTGCTAAGTGATCGTAATAAATAAACACATAGGCCTACACCCCCCTGTCCATACTTTCACAGTTTTGTTGTTATATTATAATAATTAAACACAACATTACAATTTAGCAACATCGAAATGACACAGTTAATAGTGTTGTTCTGAGTTTTGTTGTGCCGTATAAGTAGAGGATGTTTACTATTGGTTTACTACTTTACAGACTTAACTTTGGGGTGGGGGGGTGGGTCAATTATTATGTGAAGATATGAAGTTTTATTGGCTGGGCTAAGCCCCCAATGTTTCAAGATCCTAAAAACCCTGTTCACTGTTCAAATCACTTGATTTAGCCATGTCACTACCCTTTGAAGCAACTAAACTTAGAACACAACAGCAGCAGCTCCATGCGTCCAGATAATATTTTGCAATAAATAGAAAAATAGCCTTTTTTCTCTGTCTATCTCTCTTTAACTGTCCCTAAATTATTTGTCCATAATTTATCTGTAATCTCATCTGGACACCTGAACTGTGTAGACTACTGTGCATGTGTGTGCGTTTGCCTTAGAGGTCACCCTCTCTCCACATTCCCAGTGCTCTGATTACTGAAATTTGTGTTTTGTCATGTTTCATCAAAATCTGAATATCACACACCACATAGTACCATATATACAACATCTGCCCCTCTTCTTGGGCAGTTTTAAACAGACAATGTAGCAATGATGTCACCTGCAAGGTTTGACCTAATTACGGTTACTCTGATAATTTCCCAACCCCTTTGTGCTCAGTATTCATTACAAACATAGGATGTTCAAGTTTAGTATTACTTTCTAAGATCTCAATGGTATTCATTTTAGTTTCAATATGTTTGAGATTTTTACTTTATCTGTGAGAGGTTGTAACTCACCCAGTGTGTTTTTGGCTGGATCCTGTCACTAGGCTCCGTCCCTCCCTCTTCAGCTCAGTCCATTTATTTTCTTTTTTTTCCCTGCCAGTCTGTTTTAGAAATTGTGCAACATCTCTTTTCCAATGTCCACTTTTGCCCTTTGCCCCCTTCCTCTGTACTGTCCGTTTCTTCGTACCAGGATGGCTTGATACAGCACCAATCATTTTCTTTTGACAGTTGTTTTGGTGTTGATCTTTTATGTTAAGCATGCTCTGTCGTGCTGTCTGTCTTGCATGATGTGAAATACAACTCTTCCTTACTCCAGCAGCAGTTTCTGGACTAATCAAACTCAGAACTTTGAGGGTCTCATCGCATCTTGTTTCAGACCTCTGTAGTCCTAAGGTGATGGTCATGCGAACTAGGAGAGTCCTACATGATTCGGTCTGGTCTTGCTGTTCAGCTGCTGGCCTGCATCATGCGGGCAGAACTTAGTCCAGTGGTAATTCTGGACTGTGCATTGTCCTCTCTACTCAGCGTACTTCAAACTGCTTTCCTTCTTCTCTGGCTGGAGTGACGTATGATGAGGAACATTTTATCTTATCTTTATGCTGATCTTGTGGAAGTCCAGCTTGATTTGATTTTCTCATCGCTGTGTTTATGTCAGTCATTGTGGCCCATACTCTTTGACAACCTTAACCGAACTGCTCCAGCTGTGTCTGTGGAGCTGTCGAAGGTTTCAGTCAGGCTGGTCACATGAGCCATGGCTTCAACAATGTCCTCTTTTCTTTCCTGGCATTTCTTTCTCTGGGCATCTGGAGGGAGAGCCAGTGTCTCTTTATCTGACTTTTACTGGACTGGAGCACATTTCCTTCTGTGCACCGGCAGTGGGCCTTTAATTCTTGGTTTCTCATCTCCCTTTTGCTGCCTGGTCAGATTTCAGCAGCACCAGGGCACACCGGTGGTCTTCTTACTGGACTGGATCGCATTTTGTTTTGTGGAGCATCAGTGGATGTTTAATTTTTTTGGTATCTCTCTGTTGCTGCCTGGTCAGATTTCAGCAGCAGCTTCACCCATGGCATACTCTTCTTAATGGACTGGGACTGGAGCATGTAGGAGGAGGAGGAGCAGAGTCCAGGACTGGATTCCGTGATTTGTACCTCGGTCATCAAAAGGCTAATCAGTTTTATCAAATCCTTAATGAATCTATTCTAATTTTCAGTCCTGAGCTCTCCTTGTCCTCAGTTCTTGTCTTACTCATCTGAAATGCAGTTTGTTTACTTTTCTTTCGTCTGGACAGGGCTGCACGCTCTATTGCATTTCTGCTCTCCTTTCTCTCCAAACATGTCTAAAGCTGGTTCAACAGTTTTAGGCTAAAGCTTCCATTTTTGCAGGAAACCCATTTCAACCCACTTATCAAATTGTCCCATTAATGTCTAATATTTTAGTCATCAATTTCTGGTGAAACAACTGGTGAAGGTAATCTGGGAGTGGAGTCAGACTTTACTTTACTCTGACTCTTGCCATAGTCTACTCTCTCCAGCTAGTCTGTACTCGGGTCCATAGCAATATCTGGGTCCACTGAGTTCAGTTAAGTCTGAGGCTACGCGCTGCATACCTAACTTATCAGCTGGAAACCCCAAAAACCCTCGGACACCACAGAGAAAACCAGGACACGTCTGTCCGTGAGCCCCTGATCCAGTCCCACTCTCCATCCACTTGTCAGTTTACAAGCAGATAGAGGGTCCTGCAAATCATTCAGGCGTGAGAAATAAGACCACTTCCTTCACTCTGTTCAATCTCACTCTTTTTATCTTTTCTCTCTCAATAATCTACTCTAGTTCTTTTTCCTTTTCTTTCTGGAACAGAGCGAAGATCAGGGCTCCGCTGAACACAGCTTCTCCCTACTGGGAGGATTTTCCAAAAATAATAAAGCCGGCTTCTGTCCTTCAGCGGAGTCTGAATCCCTCGTCTGTCCCATCTGGGGTGCCAAATTTGTCGTGGAAATTATATTCCTGGTGAGGGGTTGAGCAAAGAATTGAGTAACAACCAATCTTTGAAGAATTTATTTAACAAAAGAGAATAAACAGAGAAGAACTAAAACACACATACAGCTGGTCCAGAGACCTGCCGACTAGGCCGGCATCGGGCGTCTGGCCCCAAGCAAAGGGATGCATCATCATTTACACTGTGTAGGTTTCTATGTTTTGGGAACAGAGATCCTCTCTCAGCCTTGAATGAACATTCCAGGAGAGGAGAGGAACAACAAGAGAGGAAAACACCAAAACAATCTCACAGCTCTGACCTAAACCCTAGTAAATGTGGACAGACCAACATAAGGAGAATAGGAGAGGAAAGGTTAAGGATAAAAATACAATACTTATCTATAACAATAATAGTAATAATAATGATAATATTAAAAGATCATACATAAAAGATTAAATGTAAGAGGACACAATTTTCTGCCATAACAGTTATCAGCAGGTAATTTCACCTGTTGGACTTATTGTCCTTCTCACTTCTAAAAACACTGAGCGCCACCAGGAGCTCTCTGACCTTCTGACCTCTCATGCTCTCCACTCCTAAATAAATGTGATTTTCATCAGATGTCACATACTTTTTGATTTTCAACCTGAATCCTTTTATACTGATGTAGGAACGTGAAATTCCTGCTGCGCTCTGTGCCTGGACTCCCTGTTGCCTCTCTCTGCTGTCCACCCCATGATGCATAATATATCAGCATCACAGTTAAACCGAGTGGTGTCTCATCATGAGGAAACTTTTGATGTCTGTCTCTGAGATTTCTGCCTTCATCCTGATACAAAATAAATTAATTGATGCTGAATTACAGTTTTTCACAATTGCCACATTTCTTGAAACCTTCACCCATATTCTCAAGACTTTAAAAACAAAACCCAATCTTTAAACTACATTCACAAAACCCCTGACTCTTCTGGCAAAAATAAAACACTTGTCTCAAAACCATTTGATGTGTGCTCAAAATCAAACAATGCTTTCAAAACATAAACACAGCCAGTCAATAGATAAAACACTACAGAGCATTCTTTAGACACTACATCAAAAAACTGAGAACACAGCGTCCAGGGCATGTAGTTACAGAAAATGTTTTTTTTTGCGTATAGAGGAAACACATTTTCCAATTTAAAAATGATAGTAATCACAACTTAGTACAGTAAATATATAGTACACTGTAAGTGCTGCAAGTAATACAGTATTGAATATCTGTATATTCAAATACAGTAAGCCCAAAGAACAAAGAAAACTATAAAAAGCAAATTACACTCAAATGTTCAATACAGTAAGAGACTTCATCCACATCACAACCTTGTCCCTCGCCAAGCAAATAAGGAAAATCCAACACTAACGTGTCTTTTCAGAGCAAATGTCTCAGTTACTCTCAATAAGATCAGTCAACAGTTTAGATTGAAACACATTTTTACAGAAGAAATAGTCCCTTAAAACCAACATCAGGTCCACTTCATGGCTGTTGCCAACCTTTGGGCTGCGTCCGAAAAGTCTTTTTTGCTTACGAAGGTTCCTAAATGAGTGAAGTGAGCCGGAAGTATTTCAGTGGCAGCCATGATAAGAGCTGGTTGAATTCTCTAAAAGCTAAGGAAAGGAGCCTCAATGCTTTCTTTCATATCTCCTTTAGCATAGGGTACACCGGACCATCCTTTACCAAAGGAAAGGAGAAAATGGCGTCCCACAATTCCTTGCAGCGGCAACATTTAAAGCGACGCACGTTCACAAACTCAAAGATAAAATCCATGGACTGCATTTAGCAAGATCCTTGTAATACAGACGCACGTTATGATGCCTGAATAGACTCTCACAATTTCCTTCTTTCTTTTGGTTTGTTTTCTTTTGGCTTTTCTGTAATCTGATACTGTTTCAACGCCGTTTTATGTTTCGGATTGTTGAAATATGTTACAAAGTGTTACAATAATAAAGACCATGAGGATAAAGGATGTTGATCAACATGTCAATTACCATTGGCTATTAAGCGTTTTCTCTCTTATGCTGTAACTCTCTAATTACGTATGTCTTGAACTGTCAACAATAACTGAGACCCATGCCAGCTGTAGCATACTAGTCTTGTAACGTGATCAAAGTGAGGATAATGTTGCAGCGTGTAGGTTCACATTATTTCCAGCCTCAGCAATATCATTAATGGATTTTACTTCAGTCATTGATGCTGACACCCTCGCCTTAATAAAGGCGCAGTGATCAAGCTGGATGATCTCTACAGTAAATGTAATGTATTATTTCAGTGTGGCGGCCCCCCACATTATCAACGCTGACCGGTTTTTCTCCCCCCCAATTAAAAACACAACCGACAGTTTACTTGGAAAAAAACTTTTATTGATAGCTACATAAAATAACCAAAAAGATTTTAAAATTATAATAAAAACATGATGCATATCAATACATTTTTAAAGAGACAGAGGAAAACGTGTGCATGTAATGTGAAAAAAACTATTCAGTTTATTACATGCAAATGTAATTGAAACAAATGAGACACACATACAATAACATTCATTCACATACACACAGAGAAATTGAGGTACAGGAATGGACCTAAAAAGGTACAAATGCTTGGTCGCTCCAGCTGTACCCTAGCAGCTTACCAGGACTGTACCTTTGAAGTTGGTACAGTTTTGTACCTTCTTGTCTGAACCTCTAAAAGAACTTTTCTGCACCTCTAGTGACAAAAATGTTCCTTTACAATTATTCATTTAGTTGATACTTTTATCCAGGGACACATTGGTGGTTGTGCCATCACCCACCTTTCATGTCCTGGGGGCGGGGGATCACTGACACATCATTTCCCTGTACTTTAAGCTTGTTAAAGGTAAAGTTATGTACAGGGTACTTTTTTGACAAATGTTCCTTTAGGGAAAAGGAATGATACGCCTATTTCTCTGTGTGAATATGAAACAGACAAAATTAAACTGTGTGGTGATCTGACACATGTTAATCCAAACTCTGAGCATGCCTGTTGTAACTGACTGTACTCGGGGTTCCTATCTTCACCTCAGAGTAAACAGAGCTCTCCTCTGGTTCATGTTGTTCCCTGTTAAAATAACCAATAAATCAATTGGCACTTCAGGTCAAACTCTAAACTATTTCTATTTATTGTATGTGTCTGGAGTACTCACCTTTCTTCCCAGTGTTTTTAAGTTCAGTCAAAGAACATCTTCATCCTGGGATTCATCTGCATCTGAAATATACATATTCTTTAGTTACAGAAATCTAATCCCATCTCACTTGTTTTGAGTATGGATTAGATTATCTAGTGCTGACTGTACAAGGCTGTTTGACTTCATTCAAGTAAATATCACTTGCCTTGTCTTAATTATTAAGTGTTTGTTATTCAGAGTTATATTTAGCTAAAGTCAAGGGAACATGTGTGTTACAGCACCTCCAGTATGCTCTGACACAGTTTCAAGACAAAAACATCTTATTTAAATGTTTTTGTTCATGAGTTAATTATTTTCAACCTATTAAATTTCATTGACAAAAACCTTTTTTAAATTTTGTTTAAAAGGGACAGCGTACAGTAAAACAAACGTTACCATTTGATGCACTGTACCAGATTACAGCTTCAAGCTAATTCAACACGACCTCGAGCCACATCGCTCAGCCCCAGCACAAATCAACAGCAAACAAAGTTACATAAACAGACAAGGTTACACAGAAAAAGACACAAGATGTACAATGTGAACTACTCTCAATGAAACATAACAAACATTTACCAGTCAATTAAAATAAAAGCAGTACAAAAATTTCAGATAAAATATCTGGTTTAGTGATCGCAAAGCCGAGTAGCTTTTAACTGCCATTTCAACTTTGCTTTAAACATATTGATGGAGTTGCTGCTCCTTACATCGTCAGGCAGGGTGTTCCACTGGTTTGTGGCTTTTACAGAAAAAGCAGACTGGCCAAATGCGTACGATGAATAGTATGACACAGTCTCGAGTAGAAGATCCTGAAAGACTTAATTGATTTTACTGAGCGAGTAAACACAAAATCACAAAATGGAGGAGGAGCAAAGCATTTACAGTTTTATATACTAAGCACAAATTAGAAAATAACATAAAATTATCAAAACTAAACAAATTATATTTCTGAAGTATTCTGCAGTGATGATAGTGATTTTTGAGAGTTTGTTTATACAAAGACCCCAGAGGTTTAACATTTGTTTCACCAGCCTGCTCCCAACATGTAATGCAGTAAGACGTGTGTGAAAGGATCATGTCATGCATAAATATTCTAGCTGCACCAAAAATAGACAGTTTCTAATATGTCTACATTTAACTACATTGTACTTAATGGTTTAACCATATTTTAGACATGTTTCTTAAAATTCAAATTTGGATCCAAGGTCACACCAAGATATTTCAAATCAGTCACTATGTCAATCCTTTCACCATTAACTAAAATGTCAGTGAGAGTAGGTTGTGCCAAGGAGTTAGAAAAAAACATACCTTTTGTCTTATTTACATTCAGACTAAGACCCGATTGATGAAGCCACTGTGGTGACTTTTTTGTTTTCCTCAGAGAAAGTAATAATCAATCGATTAGACTGATATAAAATTATAAAACAATTTGTTTACAGAATAAGAAAAGGTGAAATATTTACAAAGGGATCAAATAACAAAATGCTCGGGCAAAACACTTCTGTTCCAGATTAAAAATGACTTAAGATATTAAATATTCTTCAAAAGGTATTATCTTTTGAGACATATCTATTAAAGAATTTAGTCTTATTTAAAGGGCATTTTCACCTGTCAGTGGATGATTCGACAGCTCCCCCCATCTCTCGCTCCAAGAGGGAACTAACTGCCTCTCCCTACATTTGATTTTTATAACCCCTGAACATGCCACGTCTTAGAAATTGCGCAGTAACTAAATCCTTATTAGGTAAAAACACAGCTTTTCCCTTATCAAAAAAATCTGGCCTCTTAATGCTCCTTCCTGTTATCCTCAAACATTCTCAGTGAAACAGGGTCAACTTTCTGACCGTGCACACTTTGCGGATTGTTTTGGTCAACTTTCTGGCACATAGGGTTAAGTTATAATCAGACATCCCAGTTATTAAATTTTAGCTTTTAGTTATTCGTTCTGGTAAATATCAGATCAATTTGTGTACTGGAAGATTTTGCAATTCTAGTTGGATCTTTAATTAATTGTTCAAGGTGAAATTTCTCTGATCATCTTCAGTTTCCTCCTTTTACATTTTTCTTCCCAATTCACATTACAATCACCCATCAATAGTAAGTATTTGTTCACACTCTTTCAAAACTCCCATGAGTTGATCATAGAACGTTGCATCTGCAGAAGGGGGCCTATACACACCAATAATGTTAAAACCATTTGTTGGGACAAAATTATTTATAACCCAACATATTCTGCATTGTAAATCACACGTTCACATTTAATATCATCTCTCACATAAAAGAGCACCCACCCCCCATTAAATCAGATGGTTTACGTCCCGTTGAACAACAACAAAAAAACAAACAAATCTATAGTCGAATAATCATCAGACCTAACACTCTTCTCTAAGGATAGAAATAACATAAAGCAGAATACATTTACATTAATGATTGCACATGTGGAAGAGACAGACAAACACATGTAGACACTTAATGCAAACTTACTAACTTTGAAGTAACTCCATCATTAGTAATCACATGTGCCATCAAGGGTCTGTTGTTAATAAACGAGACTAAGAGTCCATGAAAGCAGACCTGTGAAGCTGCTGTGCTTTGGGCTGAATGCTGTTGGCAGCACATTTGTTAAGAATGTTATAAACGTTTTTGGTGTTATTTCTGGTAATAAACTAAAGTATTTGAAAAAAGTCATCAAAGTCATTGAGCTCCATCCTCTGTGGAACATGAATGTCTTTACAAACTTTCATGGCAATCCGTGGCTCAATAGTTGGCACATTTTTCTCCCAGCTTCAAGATTGTCGGATTGTAGGTTCAAAACCTGGTTGGAAAAGACTCTGTACAGGTAATACCTGTGTAAAATTATGTTATCCAGAAAAAAGAATACCATTAATCTTATTTTAAATAAAAGATTCTTGTTTTTAAGACTTCTTGGACATCCTGATTAATTTTAATAAACATTATCAAGTGCTCTGGCAACCAAATGTGCTTACTTTAAGAAAAACATAAGCTCATATTTAAAATGTTCAATTTACATTTGAGAGGATGAATAAAAAGGTGTACTGTACCATTTTTAGTGTCTTTGGATCCTTTGATTGTTTCATAGAGACGAGCATCATCACCTGCAGAGCAGTGAAAATCAAACCATGCAGAGATTCATCAATTTAATTGCATGATACTAATTGTGGCGTGGTGACCAGAATTTCATTCCCTCTGCACATAACTGAGTAAACTTTCCATAACCTTCCTGTTAACAAAACCCCTGGGTCAAGAAACAGTCCTGCAGGACTCGCAGAGGATGAACAAAACAATAGTACAGGTCCAGCTGGTGAGGAACCCCTTTATGAAGGTGACGTGCTTCGCTCCGGCCCGCACCATCTGATAAGACCCCAAATTCCTGCAAACTACAGGTGTGAAAGCAGCTGGCAGCCTGTCTGCTGTGTGTGTTTATACAGTATTATATATTATACACAAACATATGAACTTCACTTTCAGAGGATGAATAACAAGGTGTATACTGTACCATTTTCATTTTCTTTGGAGCCTTTGATTGTTTCATAGAGACAAACATCACCTGCAGAGCAGTGAAAATAAAGCCCAGAGTAGATTAATCAATTTAATTGCATGACAATTATTAAACATATTCTGATTAGCTTTAAATGGCTCCTGAAATGTATATATGTGCAGCCTACATGTGTATGTGTAAAATAAATAAATGTATAAAATAATCAAAGGTTTAAATGCTGACCATGGAGAAGGGTGGAGTATTCGTCACGTTGAGCCTCATTCTGGTCGACCACATAAACTGTGTCAGGGCCTCGATTAGTGCTCTCAGACTGGATTGGCCTACAACATGAATCAAACACAATACATATAAAAAGGAACAAGAAATGTTGCTGTTGTGTTCAAAATTAGAGAAGGGAGTGTTGTACCAACCTGATGGAGCAGGAATCTGTGAAAAAGACATTTGTTGTTACATGGTTTTGTTTTGTAAGTTGTTATTCTGCTATTCTATGTGATGAGATCAGAACACGTGTGTTTGAATAATTAAAATCACATAATATCTAATAAAAGAAGAAAAGGTCTCACCTTTGGACGGTCTGTAGCGATACAAAAGGAGCAGAAGAAGAATAAGTACGATTCCACAAACCAGCCCAACAATCAACGGTACAGGAACTGAAGAGCTTTCAGGTCTGGACACTGATATAATAAACAAATAAATAATAAATAACTGTTAACTTATAGCTTAAAGCGCTTTTCATTAACAAAATGTGCTTTATTAAAAATTTTAGTCATGTCACAACTACAACACATTCAAGCACAAATGCAGAGGTATAAACACATATGCACGTAGATAAACAACATAAATCCCAGTCTCAATGTCATGTAATGTTTTGACACACATGAGTACTTATAGTACACTATATAACAGAGTACAGTGTGAAATTATCCATTCACAATAAACATGACTGTCACAACCACTGATGCAGACTTTCTCCAGCTCCAACAGGTGAAATCAGCTGAAACTGATGCTACTTCAGATTCAGGTCAGTATTTGACCATGTTTCTTTCTCAGACAGAAACACAGTTTACACAGAAGAAGATGCAGCAGTTGTTTTAATCCTACTCACCTTTAACTGACATCCAGCTCTGTGCTGACTCTTCTCCTGAGTGTTGACACTTGTAGAAACCCTCATCTGACTTCAACACTGCAGAGATGTTCAGCTCCCTTCTGCTATCATTTTGAATCAGTTTGTATTTCGATAGAAAAACACATCTGAAACTAATTTTCTGTCCTGAACTTGCAGCTGAGACTAACAGGATCTCCCTCAGTCACAGGACGGACAGGGCTCACCAGGATAATATGTTCATCTGTAAAACAGAATATGAGGTTTCAGTCAGAGATCAGCTGCTGCAGAACTTCAGAATAACTGGATGGAGGACGATGAGAAGAGATCACAGATTAAATTTTGGAGAATCTAACTGATCCAACGATGTGCAGCACGTATTGTATTCACAATCTATGCAGCCTAGAAGCAGCTTAAGAGGGCGACCCCCACGAGCTTTAAGTGGTTTTATACATCCAAAGAACTTCTGTAAAAACAGACCAGGCGTCTAATCGAGACCTGCTTTTATTTGTCAAAATGTTTACCCACACCAGTAAACGGGGTTGGCGGCTATTTGGGACTCGGCTATTCATTAAAGTTTTACGGTAAGGACAGATCAAACATAAACCCACACAAATCTTCTGTATAGCTACATCCAGTCATCGTCACAGTAAGGTGATGAAATGTGTTTCAGCCTCAGCAGGAGAGACATGTGACTGTGACTCTCTTTGGAAACAGAATGAGATAAAAACTGACTGACATTTGTACATGTTTAAAATCACTGTTTTATTAAATACTTACTATGTTACTGAAAACAATTAGATTTGGTGGCCAGTATAGATTTTAGGGAGTGGTTTACAAAATGGTTTAAACCTCAGGGAAACACTTGTGGTTTGACTGCAGTTGATGATAAGTCAAGTCTATGGCTTTGTTAATGGGTACATATGAAACAGAAAGTGGATGAAACTGACACAATAATACCAGTGAGAAGGTTAAAATCTTTAGTTTTAAGGGCAAAACACACTAAAAATCTCTGTGAAATATTGACATGGTCAGGAAATATTGTTTGCAGTTTTTTAAATAAAAACCAAAGATGTTTGAAGTTGGTCCAGAGCAGAAGTTTCTGGTGTGCAGTCAGTTTCTTTAATTAAATTATTTGGCATTACCTGTTTGATCAGCACATGACTGAATTATACTGCAGTGCAGAGGACGTCAGATTTTCTACCTGATTTCATAATATTTGTTGTGTAATAATCTTTAGGAAAAACAAATCAATGATCTAAATCTTGAGCATTTTAAGTGAATGATTAAAGACAACAAAATGTAACAAAAGAGGGGAGATTTTCTTATTTTAACTTTTTTATGTACAAATGTTAAATGTTGATGTTATTTACTAATGATTAAAAACTCACATTAAAATTCAAGTATTATAAAATATGTTAAATCTACAGTAAATAGATAAAAGGTTTTGGTTCATGGTTAATTTCTCAGATACCATGAAGCAGTAATGGGCCAAACTCTTGTCAGATTGTCAGTACATCATCCTCCTCAGTGTAAATGTACACAACATCTAATATTCAGTATGTTAAAACACATAATATGATGTTTAAAATAATTTATACAAGACAGAAAACATAATGAAACCATACTCTGTTTAGTGATGTTGACTGCGTTGCTGAACTCTCCTGATCCAGACTCACACCAGTACACTGCATCACTCTGCTGGTAACTGTTTATGCTGCATGTGGATCCAGTCATTGTGCCCCAGTAAGAGCAGTGTGATGAGTATGACGGGTAGTCGTCCTCAGTAAACCTCCTCACTCTCCACTCAGTAGAGTTTCCCTCACAGCTCAGTGAGACACAGTCAGAGGTGAAGTGTTGCACTCTGTCAGGACTCACTGTGAGAGACGCTGATGAATGAAAATCTGAAAAACAACATGTAATAATGGGTCAAAGCAAACAGAGATCTTAAGATTTAAAATGCTAAAACGCAAATATTCCTTTATTGCTGAGTATTAGTACAAACATTAAAACAAGGTGCAGTGTTTTGGTGAAACTGGTTTCTACTTGAAAACTTGCTACAATCTGAGTTTATTTTAAATGATAAACAACAAAGTGACTACAGCTGCTGTTGTCTGTAAAGTGGGAAACTACCTACTTTCACCTGCCATCTTTCAAAGATACAGAGGTGAGTATTTCAAACTGAAACGTGCTGCATTGTCTCTCTATACACAGTCAGTGTTTTCCTCTTATTTGTCAAAGTCGTCTCTGTTTGTTCAACTTGTCCATTAACCTGCTGATTTCTTTGGTTTGTCCTTTCCTGATTTTCACTCCTCTGTCTGTCTCACACCTACCTGACCGCTAACCAGGTGTCTTCTAACTACACGTCCTGCCTGTTGTGTCAGTAAATATAAGTAGTAAGATGAGCTTCAGTATCCAAAGTAAAAGTACTCATTGCAATAAAGTTTCAGCAAAATGTCTCTTTTTGGTGTTTTTATGCTATCAGATGAATTAAAAAAAGGAAAACTGTGTAAAGACGGAAGGAAACAAGGAAATCCTCCCAGTCCAGTATGTAAAATGACCCAGTAAGGTGGAAAGCAGAAAGTTTGTCTTGATGCTGGTGAGAGAGGAAAGATCACAAGGTCACCACAATCAATACATTTCTTCTGTTGGGGGAGCATGAATGTACACAGCCAATTATTTGTCAGTATAAGTGTTAGTTTTAAAGATACTGTATGTTGGTCACAGACAGAAAGTGGATGAACCGAGGTGAAGACAAAACATCTTGAGAGAAGCACAGACAGAAACAAACTGACCTGCAGACCAGACAAACTTTGGTTCACTGTAAGAAGTGTAATACACTGGATCTCCTCTTCCAGCTCTGCACTTATATCCTGCTGTGTGTGTCTGTCCATGAACGATGTAGGAATCCTGTTCAGTCCCGTTGCTGCTGCCAGGTAGCAGCTCTTGGTCGTAGGAGTAGTTGCCTGATAGTTTGGGAACAGCCTTAAACCAGAAGAACCTCCATCCTGCAGATGGATCTTTAACTCTGCAGCTCAGAGTTACTGAGGCTCCAGGACTCAGCCAGGATGGAGACACAGTGAGGACAGACTGGGGTCTATCTGTTGGAGAGGGATTTTTACAAATAAAAACATGTAACAACCTTTAAATGAACTGAATAATATTCACTTTGAGAGAAATGTGATGTGACTCACTGTCTGATACTGTTAATTTGACAGGATCACTCCAGTCTGTTGAAGACTGCTGTGCACTTTTCATTCTGCCCTTACACCTGTAGTCTCCACTGTGGGATGAGTAAGCATATCTAATCCTGTATTCACTGTCGTTTAAAGGTTTGTATGAGCTGGTTGTTTCCCACTCGTACTCCCACTCAGTGTCTCCTCCGTCCTTGATCTCACATCTCAGACTGATCGTCTCTCCTGAGTATATTTCAGACCAGTTTGGTTGCAGAGTCACAACAGCCCTGTTTGTGACTGTTCATGATCATGAATTCATAGTGAGGATACAAAAATGACAAAATGGTAAATCTACAGCAAAATCTATTTATCAATTAATAATTATGGATTCCAAACTGTTTTTAAATTATGTTTCAAAAACAAATCAAATGTCAAACTCACTAATTTTATCGATGCTGACTGGATCACTGTCCTCTGTGTAGTAAACTGGGTCTCCTCTTCCTCCTCTGCACCAGTAGAGTCCTCCCTGTGAGACACTGATTTGTCCATCTGAGATGAAGACAGCATCTTGTGTGTTCAGAGGTTCAGAGGTTTTCTCTCCTCTGTACCAGAAGTATTTCCAACCAGATGACGGGTTCACAGAGCAGCTCAGGGTCACACTGCCCCCTGCTGGAAAGTCTCTCCTGTCAGCTCTCAGTTCAGCCTTTGGTCTCTGAGCTGTTTGATTTAGAACAAAGACATAAAACAAGGAAATTACTGTCTGTGCAGCCCCACAGGCAAGAAATACATTCAGGTTTAGTCCAGTTTTTAACCTCTCTCTCTTTTCCTGTGTTTATCTCTACTGAAACTATCCAGGAGAACAATTCACCAAATTTGCAAGATGAAATATTTTGACACAGCAATCAAAACAAACATCATACTTTGGAATTTCATTACCACTAGAAACTACTACTTTATTGAATTTTGATTACATTTCATTCACAGTCAACATGAGCAAGAGGAAAGGAGAAAATAGATTAAGTTAAAACTTGAAATGGTAAGAATTAGGAAGAAGTAATGATGCCGCCTTTAATTTATGATAGTGTTTTTGTTACTGTGTGACCTGAAGAGAGCGACATAATTGTTGGAGAAATAAGAGTTTTCTGTTGCGTTATTTAGATTTTACATTTTCATTACAGATGACAGACGGTCCAACTTACATGATACCGTCAGTGTGATGACATCACTCCACTCTGTTGAGGAATATGAGTCTCTTCTACCCTTACAGCTGTAGTCTCCACTGTGGGACTCAGTAGCTCTGATGATCCTGTATTCATTGTCTGTTGGAGGTCTGTTTAATTTGGCTGGTGTCCATTCATACGTCCATTTAGTGTCTCCTCCTCCCTGGATCTCACATCTGACAGTGAACTTCTCACCACTGAAGATCTGAGTCCAGTTGGGTTGGAGAGTCACAACGGCCCTGTTGTGAACTGTTAACACAAAAAATACCCAGTTAGGATACAAAAATAAAAGAGGAAAAGATACAAATGGTAAATCTACATCAAGACGCATTAATATCAGTATGTCAACATTGCGGTAACATCGTGTTACAGCAGATTTCAAAATAAAAGTGAGCTTCTGGTGAACATAATGTAATATTCAATATGTGGCAGAAATGAAAGATTAAATGATAAAATAAATAAATTATTAAGAGTACACAAATTTTTGAACAATGTCTGACATTTTCACTGAATTTTCTCTGAATTCAGATTGATGTTTTAAGAAATCCTCCTGTTTCCACTGACTTATTTCACTTCACAGTGACGTGTGAGTGTCCCTCAGTCAATACCAGAGCTATCTGATGTAGGAAAGATTACGCCCTAATCTTTTCTTTTTATTGGCTGGTCTGAGATATGTATTTTTCTTTGCACAATATTGTTCGAGATCTTCAGTTCTTTGACAGTTTCTCACATGGAATAGCCTTCATTTCTCAGAACAAGAATAGACTGATGAGTTTCAGAATAAAGTTCTTTGTTTCTGGCCATTTTGAGAGTATAATTGAACCAACAAATGCTGATGCTCCAGATCAACAAAGGAAGGCCAGTTTTATAGCTTCTCTAATCAGCACATCAGCTTTCAGCTGGCTAACATAATTGCACAAGGGTTTTGTCATCTTCAATTAGCTTTTTAACACGATTAGCTAACACAATGTACCATTAGAAAACAGGAGTGATGGTTGCTAGAAACGGGCCTCTGAAGATATTCCATTAAAAATCAGCCGTTCCCATCTTGAACAGTCATTTACCACATTAACAATGTCTAGACTGTATTTCTGATTAACTTATCTTCATTTAAGAAAACAGTGCTTTTCTTTCAAAAATAAAGACATTTCTAAGTGACCCCAAACTTTTGAACAGTAGTGTATATATTGTTTATAAGTGTGTGTATTTTGAAATTCAACATAAGACTCTAAAGTCATCACTTTCTCTCTGAAGTGAAATATAAGTGTAACCAGGTGGTAAATCTAGTCATAGGTGATTTTCCCCCTTTGGTTTAATATATTTCTAAAAGTTGTGTAAATGTTAATACATGTGTTCTTTGTTGTTTTGTTTGAGAATAACATTGTTCAATTTAAAGTAAGTGTGAAGTAGATTGTAAGTGGATTTCCACAGTCGTACATGTGGTGGCTGACTTTTTTTGGGCGCCAATCGTTGTGTACTAAATTTCATGGTAATGCTAACATGCATTCAGTCAGACCCTGATATTGTATTTTGTTACCCGAAAACTGATATGAACTATACACTGATGTTGATATAAGTGGGTTTATGGTTGTTAACATGATTTATTTTATGCTTTCTGTCGATAGTCATAGCCCACTGCCGTATTTTGTATTGTGTTTTTTTTTATTGTATTTCTCTGCATTTTATTTTTATTTTGCCTCTTCCTTCTCTAACATTTTGGGTGTTAGAGACTTTTACAAAATCCAGCATTTGAGCTGCTTTCGGGAACGACCCAGTAGCATACCACTTTGTAAACTGACCTGTACATGTGGTCAGAAATAAATCCGGAGCTACAAGAACCCCTGAAGTAATTATGTCCTGTGTGGCATCTATGTAGGGCGACCTTATGCAAATACTTTTTAAAAAACAGACAAAGACAGTTGGTCACCTTCAGCGTGTCCGTAGAGGAGTGTATTCAGCACTGAAATAAAGATTAAACTTCATCAGACAAAAAGCAAAGGCATTTAAATCCAGCTGGAGTTTCATCAGAGGCAACTATTGATTATCAATCAACAGGATCACACATTTCTGTGATGATATTCTGTTAGTTGGTACAGAGGTAAGTTAAATTCAAAGGCTTTATACAATATATACCAATAACAATACCTCAGACCATAAACTGAACATGCATCGTGCAAAACATTAGTGCAAAAAGAACTAGTGCAGTAGTGTATTTAACAGTCCTGCACTCTGAACCAAGTCAAATCAGAAACCAAGATCATGTCTACTAAACTACCATGTTGATAAAACATGAGTTTGCCTCTGAAAGTCTCAACATTGTAAAGTCAGTGATGTACTCACAGAATAACCCCAGCACACAGAGCAAAGTGTGCCCCATCTTCACATCCAGCACGGACACTGTCGCTCTGCTGCTGACAAATGTTTCTACTTTGCATTAATAATGATGCAGCAGGAAGAGAGAAGTTACATTTCATATAAATATGAGAGCACATTTTTTCTTTACCTTCTCCTCCTGAGTACAGCCTGTCTGTTCTTCCTTCCCTTTTACACAAAGCTCAGACATCTTCAGTGGTTTTGACCACAGCAAACATTGAAATGTTTACACTTCCTGCCTGCAAAAGTTTGTTCCTGGTCCCTAAAAAATGTTAAAGTAAAAAATGACATAAACAATAAGTAATTATTTCACAGCCATGAAACACAAGACCACTGAATTGAATCATATCACGTTTTATTGTGTTTATTTGTGCATGTTATGCAGTAAATGGCCACTGTTCTTACATTCACAGAGCCTGTACTGTGATGAAGGTGTGTGTTGTGTGTGTACACAGTGCTTTCAGAAAGTATTCAGACTCCTTCACTTTTTCACATTTCATGTTGCAGCCTTGTGTTAAAATCATTTAATTCCACTTTCCATCATCAATCTACACTCAATACCCCATAAGACATTTTTGCAAATGTATTAAAAATGAAAATTTAAATATCACGGAAGTATTTAGACTTTTTACTATGACGCTTGAAATTTAGCTCAGGTGCCTCCCATTTCTCTTGATTATTCAGAGAAAGTCACTTTGCTGTTGGACTCCATCCATACAAAATAAATTTATCTCTATTAAATCAGGGGAATGAAGACATCTCAGGGACAAATTGGTAAAAACCTGAACAATTACAAACAAACCTGGTGGTATCTCATCATGAAGATACTTTAAAGTGCTGACATGTTATATACATAATGGGGCGGACTAAAGAGAGAGGCAGCAGGGGATCCCAGGCGCAGAGCACAGGAGGAATTTTCACATCCTTACATTAGTATGCACATGTAGTATGTTACGTTACTGTATGTCTTGAAGTTTTAGGTTTTTTCCCTCTTATTGTTCTTCCTTTCTACTGTTTCATATTTGAAATAATTTTAGGTCATTAACTTCCAAATTTGTTTTTAAACCAACACCACTAGAGAAAGATATTTTTATTTTTTTAACACACACAAACACACATAGGAGATAGAGCGGGTTGGCCGTTAATCGGAAGGTCGGCGGTTCAATCCCTTGCTCCCCCTGGTTGTGTGTCGAAGTGTTCTTGGGCGGCTATTCCGCCAGTGTAAAAGCGCTTTGAGTGGACTAGAAAGGCGCTATACAAGTACGGATCATTTACATTTATGATGCTTTGGCAAAATTGTTGTTACACATTCATGCCAATAAAGCTAATTTGAGTTGAATAGATAGCTATGTATAAAAAACGGCTGCTACTAGAGCAACAGAAGATGGAAGAGAGGGCAGAGCTTTGTCTCTCTTCACGCTCACTTCTGTTCATGAGACTATTTTTGTTTTGCTCGAGCTCAGTCACTTTCTGTGGGGGAAGTTGTGACCAAACCTAAAACCACACGGACATGTGTCTCTGCTGAGGTGATGGGATACTTTTATCTACAATACTGCAGATCAACTTTGTGATTTAAAGGAGGGGTGTGCAATTCTAATCTAATACATGTCTTTTTTTCAGTTTCAGTGAGCATCTCCTCGCGGTCTGCTAGCTGTCCGTTCTGTTTGTGCACTAAAATAAATTCAGTGTTTGTACTCAGCCCTGGCTCTGGAAATGGGAAACAAACAAAGTGGCCTGCACCGACACTTCTCCAGCTGATTTTTGTCAGTTATTGCAAACTCATTATGTCCTTTTTCTTAATAAAAAAGAGTATAAATATAACTTAGCTAGAATATTCAACAGCTAATGCACATTTGGATTAGATATCGGCTGCCCTTTTTATGTACATCTGCAGCATGTTTTCCTGGTCTACGGTGAAGACCCTGTTATTTGGCTGTGAGCAGCCTGGTGGGCTCTGCCCCCCTCCCGCCGTATGTAAATAAGGTAGAATGGCTTCAATTCTGTTTCAATGGTTTCAATCGTCCCGACAGTGACCCCTGAAATTTAAACTTCACTGGCTTCTAAACTGTAAAACTCTGACATTTAAAACTTCAGGAAGTACTAACTAATCTTTCATGTGATCATGACCATGGCACATGGAACAATAAACACAAAAAATGAAAAACGATCACTTGAGTGAATTTACTTTCCTGATTGAAAACAGCTTCTTTCGTATAACTCAGTGTGACGTATCCACCTGATTTTTCCCGGTTCTGTTAAGTACTGTGTTCTGTATGTACTGAGGTAGTTTGGCATATCAGACTTGTATGGTCTCCGAGAAAATCGCTGTGTTTCATTCATCCCGGCTCTCCCCTACTAATAAATTGTAGTTGAATTGTGCATGTGTGTGCATCCAAAATGAGAAACAAAAGCCTGTCTGTCTGTTCATTAATCTGTACTCAGGTCTGTATTAATTATCTAAAGTTGACTAAATGTAACAAATACCAATATGAAAAAATACTAAAACATCTCAGTAGTTTTAGTTCTCTAGTGCTCTAGGATGGATAATCATATAAAAATATCGATATCTAAACTCAGTAATTTGGAATGTGTGTTTTATCCAGGTCTGACCCTGAATAGTCAAAGATCCGATGCTTCGATGGGCGGAGCCTGATTCGACTGTCAATCTCACAGTCTGCTTCAGTTTGCTTCACAGCAAAACAAGGATCATGCCATTTTGGCGATATGGGGGTGCTAAACGTCTGATTTTACATGATGCTGTGTGTGATGTGTGTACAGAGACAGTGAAATACTGTGGCAACACTGCAAACTTCACTAACCATCTGAGATTTAGTCAACAGAATATTATGATGTTATGAAGCAGTAGATTTTTATTATAATTAAGAATATGACAGTAGTTTGATGTCTTGTCATTATGCAGCTATTATTTGGAATTGGTGAGCCTACAGACTACTTTGTATTTCCCTCATTAATACAGAAACTGTGGGGGGGGCAGGGACGTGCACAGGGGGGTTGCTCTGGTTGCCCGGGCAACTGCCCGTTTGCCTTTCCTGACTCAAGTTGCCCTTCCGACTCGCCCTTCCGAGAAAAAAAATAAAATAAAAAAATAATCGCGATCGCAAAGCCTCATTCACTTCCATTCGGGCACCGAAAGTGAAAGTCAGTAGGGGAAGGGCAAACTCTGTTTAAGTGGCTGCACTGCTGCAGCGCTGCCTGCACGTCAGTCGATTCTGTTCCCTACCGGAATTCCTGTTTCCTTCCTTTATGCAATCATACTACAACAAATCATGCGTAGTTTTGCCCAGTTACCATACGTGATACGTACCAACAGAAGTGAATACGAGCTAGAAGCGCAACTGAATGTACGGGAAGCCAAAAGGTTAAAAAAGGATTGTATTTTTTTCCGAAATCTAAGCGTTTTATTATTTAATATTTTATTAGAAGCGAGTTTTCCCCATCTGTCAATTCAATCTAGATTATTTATTTCAAATAAAAAAAAAAGGAAAAAAAATAAAAAATAATGATTAAAAAAACAATAAACAATAATATAAGGAACTCTTTTTCTCATATGTATTTTGGTGACATTTATAT
The DNA here is from genome assembly GCF_014851395.1 of Micropterus salmoides. Classification (NCBI taxonomy): domain Eukaryota; kingdom Metazoa; phylum Chordata; class Actinopteri; order Centrarchiformes; family Centrarchidae; genus Micropterus; species Micropterus salmoides. Next base: position 29,801,918 of record NW_024041150.1, read on the forward strand.
TGTTAATACATTTTGGATACTGTGTTTAGTGCCTTTTTTCAGGTCAGAGCAACTGCCCTTCAAAATTCCTGTGCACGTCCCTGGGGGGGGGTACATTAAACTAGAAATAAAATATGTAAAAGTAGTATTAAAGATTATAATAGCTTTAATTAATGTTTTCCAACTTTTAATTTTCAGACTATGTGTCCTGTGGGCTGAGTAAAGATGTATGTAATTTGAGATATTTTACCTCATGTTGCTACAGTAACTTCAGGTATCAAATACACACAGGGGAAATCAAGTCAAATGAACACAACACTGAAATAAACAGGAGTGGGTTTTTTTCATTGTGCTATAAAAATTATTTTGCAACTAGAGTCTGAGCAGAAACATGCCAGTTTCTCTTCGCATGTAAAAGGTGTTGCAATGACATCAAGAATCAGACAGTGTCATCACCACATTCACACCAAAGCTAATGTGGTTACGCAGAAAAGAAGAGAAGTCATTATACTGCAGGATGTACAATAAGAATAGAAATTTAGTCGTGCAATGCATAGATAATAATAGATGATATGTGAGAAAGCCTTAACATGACTGTCAGTGTCTGCACTCACTGCATGCTGAGAGAGAGAAAAGCCTGGACACTTTCTGCAGGTTTTTGCCCACAAATCAACAACAGTGGAAGTTATGAGGATAAATTTCTATAGTGTTCATTCAGCATGTAATCTTTGTTATTGCATGTTTATTCACATATTTTGTTATTATTTTCTTTGCAGACCACACATACTGTCGGAGCGGCTCCGTCACTGAGTGCGGGACGCACGCACACACACACATACACACTCACTCCCTCCCCGCTCCCTTACAGCCTCAATTAAGCCGGTCATAAACCTCGCTATTATGCATATTTCTTCTACTGTTTAAGTAGCGCGATCAAGGGTGCACACTTGGTAGTTCTACTCTTCTTTAAGCATACATTTAAACAAACATCAAACACTTACTTTGTGTCGAGATGCATCGCTGCTCTGTTTTCCATTCAGTTTGGCAAAACGGGAGTGTAACATTTCCGTCTTTTAAATAGCATGTTCTCGCGCGCTTTCATGGGCATGTGAACTGCAAAATTATGGTTTTATATTTTGTGATGTAAGTAACTGTTCCAGGGGAAGGAAAATGTTGGATATAATTATTGTTGAAATATATCGAAGTGTAATAGATATAAATCCTTTTCTGAAGGTAGTAAAATCTATTCATTATATGGTGTAAATAATGGTTAAGCCTAGTGGGAGGGGCTACTGTCTTTAAAAGTCGCCGCTTTGGCCTGTGAGGGCAATCTTGGCCTGGTTACAGAGGAGGTAACTAGTGAATTGTATGTTGGGTTTTTGTGTAACTTTATTATTGAGTAAGTTATAAATTCTTTTTTCAAATAGTTACTATTTTTCGACTACGCCTGTGTTTTCTCTTATTATTGAGAGTTTGGAAGAGAACCCCGCTACACTCACCCTCAGTACTCAGAGCCCATAGGTATCAGCATGTATATTTATTCTGTGAACTGCAGCTTCTACAATAAAACTTATTGACCTGAAGATCCTCTCTCCTGCCCCGATTCTTAGTCTGGAATCATTTCCACATCTGCCAACATAAATCAGTGAAATACCCAAAGGCTCCAGCCTTTCTATAGAGCAATTTAAACACAATGTCTGTGACTATGAATACAACAAAGACTGATGGTGACATGAGGAAGTGGGTGGTCAATATTGCTCAATCTGAAACTTGTGAAGACAACAAACAAAGACAGAAGGTTGAGTTTGTAAAAATGTGAGAAAAGCTGCCATTGTTCACAATGTAACGTTAGCATAATCACAGGAAAACAGGGTGAGTCATTAGTGAGTCCTTTTGGATTTTAACGTGTCAGAGACGCAGGACACGTAGGCCTGTCAACATTCATGCTGCTTCCAGCACACCTGAAGCTGGCAGCGGCACAAAAATGCTGCTTTGGGGACTATTTCCACGGATCCTGCCAGAGACGTGCACAGACATTTTGGGGGGCAGTGGCTCTAGTGAAAAAAAGGGCCTGGTTCCACGGATCTTGTCACACCGTCCCATTGGCTGTATGGGCAGTAGCTGAAGCTGTGGTGCGTTCACGAACAATAAATCATATTTGTTTCATGAACACACTTTAGGAAGGTTATAAAAACAGCTATAAGCATTTCCCCCCTATAAATCCGATTGTTGGCCTACAACAGTATTTACAAAGTTATTTTATATTAATGCCATGTTTCTTATTTTGTAGGCTTTGTCAAGGTCTTATAAATATTATGAGAGTGAAAGTGTTGTGTGGTCGCATTACAGTTTTTCTCAATTGCTAAAACACAATTTCTGAAACCTTGCCCCATTTCCTGAAAACATTCATCACAAAACCTCAGCTTCAAGCACTATTTACAAAACCGCTGACTCCTCGTGCAAAATGAAACTTTTGCCTCAAAACAGTTGTACCTGTTCTCAAAACCAAACACTGCTCTCAAATCATAAACAAAGCGATCAAAATGAGTCAGTAAGAAATACACCAAAAAATAGAAAACAAAAACAAGTACAAAACATAGTTCTCAGGGAGAAGTGCATTTTTAATCTCATCAAAGTAGCTCAAAATTTATCAGAAATTATACTCTGCTTTGCTCTTTGCATTTTTTTTTGTTCTTCCTCCTCCTCCAATTTTTACAGTAATCTACCCTGCATCTGACAAACTTGTCCTTTATTTCTGTGCAGCCAGTCAAAATCTATTGAGCAGTCAATGCTGTAAACAAATGGAAAGCACAATGTTCAGGGCTGGACAATTTCTCCGTCCCACCTTCAACAACCTGTTTGCTCTCTGAACTGGCTTATATTGGTTGTGTCACATGATTTGAAACAAGTGAAATCAATTTTGAGTGGTTGTGTTTGATCAATGACATGTGTTCTCTATTTGTATTTGATTGTTGCCACTTGTGTTTACCAATATGGACGACATGTGCATTAGAGTGCAGAATGTGTTTTGAGTTCTGCTGAAAAGTCTACGTGAGATCTGCAGATTGTGTTTTACCATGTCGAATGGTTTAAGGTATTGACAACAGACTGCACAATTAGCTAAATGAGTTCAGGGAACTGTGAACTTTGTTCAGCAAATGGGTTTTAGCAAATGAGAAAAACTGTAATCACTCATTAGTGTGGATGGTGAGTAGGATGTGTCATTTGTGTTTGTTGGACTGCATCACTACCAGGACCGAATAAAACAGGAAAATATTTTAGCAGGGAAAAAAATTAGTTGAAAGGTTCAAAAGGTTCAAAAAGTTATCAGGTAGGCTTTGGTACACAATGAGTTTGTTTTGTTGTTATCAACTAGAATAGTTTGGCAGCCCATTGTGGTCATTTATGGAAAAAGCTTCCATTTTATCTGCTCGGTGACTGACTCACAGGTGCATCTCAAAAAAGTTGAATATCGTGAAAAAGTAAATTATTCCCCGTAATTTAAGTAAAAAAGTGGGGGCTCCTTTTGCATGAATTACTGCATCAAGGCGGCGTGGCATGGAGGCCATCAGCCTGTTGCACTGCTGAGGCGTTTTGAAGCCCAGGCAGCTGTGATAGTGGCCTTCAGCTCGTCTGTATTGTTGGTCTGGTGTCTCTCACTTTCCACTGGACAATACTCCATAGATTCTCTAAGGGGTCCAGTTCAGGCCAGTTGTCTGTCCAACCAAGCACAGTGACACCATGGTCAGCAAACCAGTTCTAGTGGTTTTGGCCCTGTGGGCAGCTGCCAAGTCCTGTTGGAAAAGGAAATCGGCATCTCCATAAAGCTTGTGAGCAGATGGAAACATGAAGTGCTCTAAAGTCTCCTGGTAGACGCTGCATTGACTCTGGACTTGATCAAACACAGAGGACCAACACCAGCAGATGTCATGGCAACACAAATCATCACAGACTGTGGAAACTTCACACTGGACTTGAAGCAGCTTAAACTATGTGCCTTTCCACTCGTCCTCCAGACTCTGGGACCTGGATTTCCAAAATAAATGCAAAACTTACTTTCATCTGAAAAGAGGACTTTGGACCACTGAGCAAAGGTCCAGTTCTTTTTTTACTCAGCCCAGGTTAGACGCTTCTGACGTTGTCTCTGGTTCAGGAGTGGCTTGACACTAGAAATGTGACACTTGTAGCTCATTTCCTGGACCCGTCTGTGCCTGGTGGCTCTTGATGCACTGACTCCAGTCTCAGTCCTCTCCTTATGAAGCTCCCCAAGTTCAGCTTTCCTTGACAATCCTTTCAAGGCTGCGGTCATCCCTGTTGCTTGTCCAGCTTTTCCTACACTTTAAAATCCAGTCAACTTTCCATGAATATACTTTGATCCAGCACTCTGCCCTTTCAGCAGTGACCTTCTGTGGCTGACCCTGCCTTCAGTAAATGTCTTCTGGACAACTGTCAAGTCAGAAGTCTTCCCCATGATTGTGGTTGTGTGTACTGAACCGGACTGAGAGATTAAAGGCTCTTCTCAGGTCGGCTCGTGTTATACGTTCTTTAATCTAATATTGTAATATTGATGAGATGTAGATTTTTGATTTCCATGAGCCGTAATCATCAATATTAAAACAAAAAAAAAGATCTGAATTATTTCACTTTGTATTTAAAAAGCAGTAGGCTACTTGTGTTGTGTTGGTGTCTATTACAGTAGTTTCACACCCCCTTGTGGCCAATGAGGAAAAAGATCCCATTTTAACTGCACGGTAACCTGCTGGACTGAATTACACTAATGTGATTCTTCTATTTATTTTTTTATTGTGAGTAAGGGTCTGAATACAATAAATGAAATACGTTACAATAGTGTAATTTCTTCAGAAATCTAAATTTCATAATTTGACCCTGGTTGAGTTCCTCATCATCAGTACCAGACAGTCACATTGTTGTTATCACAGCTAATCTTGTATCCCCATCCACACACACACAGTCACTCACGAGATGAATGTACCTATTAATAGTGATTAATTGATTGATGCATCCCAAATCAAACCTGGCCTGTCCTGAGGGTCCAGCACCTCTGCATTGGTTTAGATGAATAAATCAGTTCTGTTTTAATAAATTGAATTCATTGTTCATTTTGTTCCTATTCATTCTCCACATCCTATGAGACGATGTATTTTGTTTTGTGGATTTAACAGTGGCATGATATTATCATGTTGTTAACCTGTCCAGGACTATTTGATATATCAATACTGTATTTGACTATTTCAGTGGTGTGAAACAACTATTGTATTGGGGTGTAAAGTTCTCCATACATCCTGCAGGTTTATTTTCCTGTTTTTAGTTGAGCTTTCATAAAAGCAGAATATGTTGTTCAGGTCTCCCCCTAATAAGATCACTCCTGTTGGTGAACGGTCTAACACACACAGGTACAAATAAATAAAAGGGATACCTATTGAGAAATAAGTTTATAAATATATGTTTTTAAATGGTGTTACATTGTTTATCTTAAAGCAAAACGAGAGTGACAGAGAGAGTCTTTTCAGAGCAAATGTCTCAGTTACTCTCAATAATCCATAGATCTGTCAACAGTTTAGATTGAAACCGAAGAAATAGTCACTTAAAACCAACATCAAGTCCACTTCATGGCTTTTGACAACCTTTAGTGTCACAAGAGAGCTACTACTGAAAAAAGTGAAACTACTGGGTCGTTCATTTAAAGTGCATTTTTACATTGGTCTAAGGGAAAATCATGATTTCTGCTTTAAACCTGTTTTGTTCAGTTTGCCTCAAAGCAAATAAGGAACCTCCTAGAAAAAAGTAAAAGCAACACTTAGTATTATACTTCATGTCATGTGACCACGTGACGTCAGCTTGCTCCGTGCTCACCAGTATCTCACCAAAGTGAACAAGGTGGAAAGACAGCTGTGGCCCAGGAAATGTCTTTAGACCGGGTAAGCATTCAAAATTGTATTTTAATGGGGATGACGTTAAATGTTTTTCATTCACATTTATGGTTAGTGGCAGGATGGACAAAGAGGCCAACTGACTTCACAGACAACTGTGTTTGTGCACATGATAGCTACAGTTAGCTAATACAAATGCAAAGTTAATTTTGTTGTTAATACTATTCCATTGTCATGTCAGGAAAATATAATGGTGGTGTAGTGTGATAAGGCTCGTTTGTCTCTGATGCTTGAATAAACTAATGTTAGTTACAGTATAGCTCTTTTCTCCCAGGCACCACAACAGTCAATTAACATTAACGTTAGGTCACTGCTGCAAGAGCTGTAATTAATTTATATCTGAATCCGTTGTGATGTTTGATAGAGCCCATGTGTGAATGGAGCCTGTTAATGTTCAGCAGAACTACCAAAATAATCCTTCGGAGTTCATTGCTAAAGGAGTCTGGACATGTTTCACGGAGGCCGGTGCTGCTCTTCCCGCTACACACGGGCTGCAGCAGAGCAGAGAAAATGGTGAAACTCCACGGACATATTTTAAAGAAGTGAAATGCTCCGGACTGTAAGTGACATAAACAACCTAAATAAAACGAAAGAAGCCATTTATTAAAACGTATTTTGACAGATTTGGCGCTTGTTTGCCTGCCTTGTCTTTCCTCCACTGTCAATAGGGTGAAGTCAGGTGAAGTGGGACACTTTTTGGTGAATTGCCTTTTAAAAAACCTAAATTAGTTAGAATGTATTAAAATTGTATGTATTTTGTTTAAATAGGTTGTTGTGAAGACATCTATGGTGAAATTAAGCCTATTTATTTATTATCAAATTGTTTATCTTTAAACATCATCTGTCACCCTCAGCAATCAGGTAGAGTGGGACACTATATTATTTAAGTTTAAAATTAAACATTAAACACATGAGAAATACTTTTTACAACATTTAATAATATATTATTAGACATTTAATATTATATTAACATTTAACAGCATATATAATGTGTTAGTGTACAGTAACTCAAAGAGATATAATTTAATTATAAATATTCAATAATGTGTGAAGAAAAATCATGTAGTCTAAAGGCAATATATCTTCAGTTTATTAAGACTAGGCTGTGTAAGTAAGTTATTAAACGGATTTCTGAAACTCTTTGGGGCTTTTGCCTGATGCCTCTCACCAGCCCTTTCTCTCACTTTTGTAATGTCAATTTCAGGGTGTTCCATGCCTTTGCTAAAAACCTTACCTTAGGTTCCTGTCCTTCCTCAACATCCACTGCCATTTTCTCTTACCTCCACTTGGAGTTTTATTCCCTTCCTACATTGTTGTCCTTACGCCCTGTCCCCCTTTCACTAATACCTCTCTTTACGTTCTTTTTTTTGTATGGGTGCCATCTTTTGTGTAGCTTAGTGTATTTAAGAAATTACCAACCATAAATTTGATACTCAGATACATTATTCTTACCAACAACTTTAAAATGTTATCTTTTTTCATGAAACTGCTGCACTGTGCTCACAAGCATTAGCATTAAAACTGTCCCACTCAACCTGAAATGCCCTGTCCCACTTTATCTAACACTGTCAGGTTGAGTGGGACAGGGCTGTAAATAATTTTCATAAATATTTGATCCAGTTACATCCTTATTGTAATTAATTTCTAATCTACAGACAGTATAAATGCATTTAAAAACAAAAATTGTATTGTTAAATCATAAGTGACTGAATTATCATCCTTATAATTTTATATAGATTTACACTTGCCGGATGGTTTACCATGAGGTCCCAGGAGTCAAGCAATTTGACGTCACACCAATCACAACCTCTGTTTTATATCCAACAGACATTCAACAACAACACAATAACAATTGTTGTGATTGGCTTACAAAATTAACCCTGTATAGTACCCATAAGCTTAAGTGTCCCACTCAACCTGAATTCACCCTATGTGTTTGTTTAACTTTACCGCATGTAGCTGTTGAGTCTGAAGCATGACCCCCATTTTAATAAACCAATGGCAATTTAAGTGTCGGTTTTATGTCTGATGAAATCACCGGTCCAGTTCGGACAACGTTTAGGCTATGTGCCTCTTTACCAGCACACTGTCTAAACAGAGAATCCGTGCAGACTGGTGAAAGAGGGTGGACTGATAGATGACTAATAGTTTTGTATTAATGAAATGTATTGAATTATAGATGATGTGTTCAGATAGAAGTGGAAGAATTTCATATTCCATTGATTCATCTGTCAGTATAATACAGTAGGCTAAAGTACAAAATCACCAGTATGTCTAAGGTCTAATTAATAATTACAGTCTGTGGTGATTAGTATAGATAGTGCTAATTACCCAGCAAAAAAACTAAAATGACAAATCTCTCCTTTTCCTTTGTGTTCACAGGTTTGATATTGTTTAAAATACTAAACCCGGAATTTTCACAAAATTATTATTTTAATGTTTGTTTAAAACACATATTTAAACATATTTATGTTGTTTTTCAGTGTGGCTATTGGTGAACTTTTGCAAAAGTTTTATATTTAATAAGTACTGCTTCTGTCTCTCTTATCCACCAAGCTATAGCTCAAGCTCAAATTTAATTGTGGAGTTAGATTAGTCCTTTTAACTTATCTTATTTCTAAATCACAGTACTATAACTCCATAAGCACATACGTGGTGTGCATTGTGTATTGTTTGCATCAGTGAAGTTGCAAAATTGGACTGCATCATAATGCATTATGTGTGTGTTTGCGATCTCACCTAGAGTCTCGAGGTGAATCATAATAGGACTGTCTGCTGAAATGCCTTATTATGTGTTGTGGGGAAGATGAGGACACACTTCTATCTGGTAAGCAGTTTTGCATTAATCACTGAAGCTTTAGACAAGATGAAACACTGCACATTCTAACTAATAAGCTTATAAACATGGTCTCAGGTTCTATTAAAATACTCATACTATATATGTACATTTGCCTCTTGTCATAAGCTGATGTAGCGTGGGTGCAGCCAACCCAGGGCCCACACTGGTTGTGGGGCCCACTACGTGAACTATGAAGTTTAGCTCTGCTGATTATAGTTCACACAAACTAACAACTAAAGTGTGTGGCGTTACAATTTCCTGGTAGAATTCAGCAGCTCTTATCAAATGAAACAGTCCCTTCACTCACGGTTTCAATGGTAAGCCACCACAACACATTTTAACAAAACTCCCTTCACCCTCATGCGTCATGGGAATTCTGAGGGAGGGGCGTAGGCTGCGTGTGCACAGTGGTGTATTTACAGCATCAACTTCCTCTGGAAGCCTCTCAGTGTTTCAGCAGCACAGCGTCTAGCCTGCCCCTTGTTGGTTCGTGTACGTTCTGATAGTTCGTTTTTTCGTTTGAACCAATAAACGAACTTCCACCACAAGCTTGTAGAACGGTCCGATCTGTAACATTATGCGGGAGTCAGAGCTGGTGGATGATTTACTGCATTAGTTGAGGGTTATATAGCCACCTCTGTTTTGTCTGCCTGATCAACTGCTGATTTTTGTGCCCTGATTTTAAATGTGGATTTAAAATCAGTGCTTTTTATGAGACTCTGTTACAGGTGGATGGGCCCTGTGAATGTTTTTGCTAGGTTCTGCTAAGGGTGGGGCAGTTTGCTTGTTGTTGGGCTGCGTGACTTCCCTCAGCCTTTCTCCCTCTTCTTCCAGTGTTCTGACAGGGTGGTGGACTGTGGTGGGCTGTGGGAGCCCCTCTTCCCTTCACTGCATGTCGTGGTGTGTGTATATGACAGCTGTGTGCGCACCTTTAACTGAGCCTTATTGTGTGGGGTTTTATGTGTGTGACTTGCTGTCTTTAGGTGGTTTCAGGGCATCCTGGTGGCAATTTTGCTTTGGTAACAGTTTGCTTTTATCCTTCAGCATCTCTGCAGCATGGGCCGTAACATCTTATGGGTTTATTGTTTGAGCTTGTGTTAATAAAACTGTCTAAAACCTGATCTTTAAATGCTCATGTTTCGTAAATCAACTTTCCAGTTGAAACGCATGTCTCTTGTAAAGAAATGCTCTGTAAAAAATAAATCCCATGGTTAAAATGAGAGATTATATCTCGGTTCCTAAGCTTGCTTATTTGCTTGTAGTGCTACGCTAACCTTTCTTCTAAGGAGGACAGTAGTCAGAAAATGTTCCTTAGCACAGAATTAATTTATAAAAATGTATTGTACATAATATGCCTGAGCTCTTTCTCCTTGTGTGAAGTGATTGTTTTATAATGTGAAGACTCTTGGATCTGAACGCTCGACATGGGCCCACAAGTGTTGTAGCTTTTTAACTAAATCTCCATCTGTTCACTGCAGAGGCTCTAATAATATAATAATAATAATAATCCTTGTTTGTAGAGCACTTTTCAAAAACAAGTTACAAAGTGCTTTAACAAGTGTAAAGAATAATACAAAAAAAAAGAGCATGAAAAATTATATAAAATTAGTGAAATACAATAAAATAAAAGGGATAAAATAAAGTCAAATAAGATCGGGAAAGGCTCTCCTATAAAAGTATGTTTTAAGAAGGGACTTAAAAGAGTTCACTGACTCAGCCGACCTGATTTCCTCGGGCAGGCTGTTCCAGAGCCTCGGGGCCCTGACAGCAAACGCTCTGTCCCCTTTAGTTTTCAGTCGAGACTCTGGAACAGACAACAGACCTCTGCCCGAGGATCTCAAGGTACGTGCTGGTGCGTATGGGACTAAAAGGTCAGAAATATAACAAGGCGAGAGGCCATGAAGAGCTTTAAAAGTGATCAATAGAATTTTAAAGTCAATTCTAAAACATACTGGGAGCCAGTGTAATGAAGCTAAAATAGGAGTAATGTGGTCATATTTCTTTGTTCTGGTTAAAAGCCTGGCAGCTGAGTTCTGGACAGTCTGGAGTTGATCAATAGATTTTGGGTTAAACAGGTGAAAAGGCTGTTGCAATAATCCAGGCGTGATGAGATGAAGGCGTGTAAAATGGTCTCGGTGTCCTTAAAAGTTAACATAGATCGAATTTTTGCTATATTTCTAAGTTGATAAAAACATGATTGAACAAGCTTTGTGGTGTGCTGCTCGAAATTTAAATTACTATCAAACCAAACACCAAGGTTCTTTGCCACAGGCTTAATGTGATTTACTAGGGAACCAGCAGATGGCAGTATTTGATTTGCCATCTGCTGGACCCAATGACCAGGATTTCTGTTTTGTCTGAGTTCAGCTGGAGGAAATTATTTGACATCCATTTTTTAACTTCACAAAGGCAGTTGTTAAGTGAACTCAGCATTCCAGGGTCTGTGGATCTGACGGGCAAGTATATTTGTGTGTCATCAGCATAAATATGAAAAGAAATGCCATGTTTATGGATAATATGTCCAAGGGGAAGCAGATACAAGGAAAACAAAATGGGTCCTAAGACCGACCCCTGAGGCACACCATATTTAACTGGACAGAATGAGGAGACATAGTTGTTTACAGACACACAAAACTTCCTATTTGACAGGTAGGATGAAAACCATTCTAGGGCAGTACCAGAGATCCCCACCCAGTGCCTCAGTCTGTCTAACATGATGTTGTGATCAATGGTGTCAAAAGCAGCGCTAAGGTCCAGGAGTACCAGGACTGAGCACATACCTTCATCAGCAGACATTAAAAGGTCATTGGTGACTTTAAGCAGGGCAGTCTCAGTGCTGTGGTACTTCCTGAAACCAGACTGAAACTTTTCAAATATTTGTTATTTTCCAGTACAGTGAGCAGCTGTTTGGACACAATTCTTTCTAGAATCTTTGCAATAAAAGGCAGTTTTGAAATTGGTCTAAAATTATGTGGGAGGGAGGGATCTAAACCAGGTTTCTTTAAAAGTGGGTTCACGCAAGCCGTTTTAAAATAATCAGGGACACAACCAGTGGATAGGGAGCTGTTGAAAACAGAGATCAAATGGGGCCCAACAGAATCTATTACTTTCAGTAAAAATTTTGTAGGTATTACATCAAGTGGGCTGGAGGACACTCTCATTTGTGACACTGTTTTTAAAAGCTCAGACAAGTCGATGGGATAAAACTGGTTAAAACTCTCTTGTTGCTGGTGAGGAACCTCTGAGTAAGAGGCCCGGGGGTAATAGAGGCTCTGATTGACACCACCTTATTGAAAAAATAAGATAAAAACAATTCACAGTCATCATTACTTCCAGCTGAGGCACAAGGAGGGGTTGGGTTTACCAGCTGAGAAAAATAGTGTGTTCTCGCATCCTTAACCATGTTATTGTAGTTAATTAATAAATCCTTCAGACTGAGGTAATGGACTTGGAGACTAGATTTTTTCCATCTGCGCTCTGCTTTCCTGCATTCCCTTTTTAGGCTGCGAATGCTGTCATTTGTCCAGGGTTGCTTACTAGCTTTAGACGTAGGCCTAACCTTTAGAGGAGCAGTAATATTTAGTGACGACAAGCAGATATGATTGAAGTGATCGACCAGATTGTTGGTGTTGGAATCAGACAGGTGTTGGCTTTGGCTCTGAAAGAATGCGCAAAACTTTGAAACACTTTGTTCATTAAAGATGCGAGAACACACGGAGCTTGGTGAGGCGGCATGAGTAACAGGCGAATCACAGCTAAAAACAATACATGTGGTCAGATATGGTCATGTCCACCAATTCCACAGAGGAAATGCTGACACCCAGGGTAAAAACCAAGTCCAGTGTATGACCACGGTTATGTGTTTGTCCTTTGACATGTTGTTTGAAGTTAAAAGAAGTGGCCATATTTAAAAAGTTAGTTGCATTAACATTGTTGGGGTCATCAACATGAATATTAAAATCGCCACAAAGAACAATTCTGTCATAATTTAAAACCAAAACTCCTCCAGGCTGTGGAACTAGTATAACTGACTATTGGTATAATTTAACCTTAACATTATTTACACTTACAGGTTTTCTTCACTAACCCACTGTGCTTGTAAATCATTTCTGGGAATATGTGAGTGAAAGAGTTGCACTGCAGAACCCTGCTTCACTTTACTATTGTACATACTAGCCTGCTGTATTTGATATAAATGTGTATTAAAAGACAGAAGTTGACATCGTCCTTATTTACATAAACAGTGCCCAATTACAAGGTGTGGTTCTCATAAATCGTGATGTAAATATCTGAAAGTGCCAACAGGGCCCTTTTATAATGCTGGAGGAAGGAGTGGTGTTCTGCTTTGTCCTGACAGTCCAGCATTAATTTGAAGAGAGTGACGGTAGGTGATGGGGCCTTGATACTATCATCAGTCCTCAAACCTGCACAGGCTCACATCCTCCAGGTATTGGGGAAAATCTGGGAGGTCCTGAGATGAGTACCAGGGAGAAAAACTAAATGACTCAACTTCACTTTTATTTTACTTTACACAAGTACAAACAGGACAGAGCACGGCCGTGGTTCATCAAACAGAATTAAACCCAAAAAAGCATTAAAAGATCTGAAAGCCTGGGAGCTATTAATGCTCACCAGGTTTGACACATAAGTCTGCCTAACTTATGAGAACTACAGGCTGCATTAAAATATTTAATCTACTTAATTAACACAAGTAGTTTACACGGGCGAAAATAGCAAAGGAAAATAAGAAGTTTACAACTCCACAGATTTGTTTTGGAAGAGTTTTGTTCTGACTCATAACAGCAGATGGTGGAAGCTGAGAGTTTTTAGCAGCTCCATAGAAAGAGAAGCTTAAGGCAGGTGAAGTTCTGCACACCCTTCAAACTCAGTGATCAGCTTCCTCTGGTCGCAGTGCAGCCTTCTCTGTGATAGAAACACAAGTCAAAAGGTCAAAAGCTTGTTGGCTGTTGGCGCCACAGAAGGACTCAAGGGGGCAGAGTGACCTCTGCTGGTGGAGCTCACACACAGCATGAAGGCTTAAAAATATTATATGTTATATGTGTTCAGAAACTAAAAAATATGAATTAAATATAAACTTAAATAAATAGGCTAACTGCGATCCTAAGCTACATATAACATTAGTTAAATTGTCCTAATCTGAAGTTACAGGTCACCAATGGTCTTACAAATGTTTAATTCTCCCTAACAGCTTAAAAGTTATTATTTTATTATTTATTGTTTTTATTTCAGTTAACTAAAGTGTTTTTTTTTTTTACACCCAGTGCTACTAACAAAACGTTCTTTTAGTTTAGTTTTAGTCTAAAATCACCTTTCTAACTGCATGGTACATGGGCTACTTTTATTTTGAAGGCTTTACCGGTTACTATCCCTTCCATAAAAGCAATAGACCACGTGACTTCTGTTTTTGGTTTATAACGAGAAACTAATTGACTGAAGTTCAGACTCTTCATTATTTGTTCCAAAAGGAATAACGATAAAGTGAATCACCAAAAACGAAAAACGGGCCGTTTAGTTGGTTTTTCGTTTTTGATTCTGACACAAAAAACGGTTATTTGGTTTTTCGTTTTGAAACAAAAAACGAATAAACGTTATTTTCGTTTTTGTATTACAAACGAATTACGGATTATCCACAGATACCCTGACCATTTCAGAATAAGAGCGTTTTACCTGCCGGACTTTGCCGACATGTTTAGATTTTGTTGATTTGGTGATTAGTGCTTGCTTTTTGTGCTTCTACTATGATTAAGTAGGCAACGTAGTAAAAAAAAAATATTTTTTGTCATATTTAACTGAAGAAGTCTGTAACGGGTATTTTATTTTGAAAATTGACCATTGCCGTGCCGTTTCTTGTATATCTGTCCAGGCATCATTGTACCCACATTAGGTTTGTACTCCTTAATGCCTCTGATGTTCCCACAAGTAACACATTCATGTAGCCTGGGTTGGGCTAGCTTGTACCATCCTGGCTTAACATCACTCTGCACCTGAGTCAATCAAAGTGATTTGAACTGCCTTTATTGAGGAATCCAACGAAGGTTAAAATGAAGGGCAACTGGACTTGGTTGAAGCTACTGGAAGACATTTCGTCCCTTATCCAAAGGACTTCTTCAGTTCTGACTGACTGGCAGGGAAACTCAGCTATTTAACCTCAGTGGGGTCGTTATCTCGGGTCATCGATACCGCTGGTTCGTTAGTGTTCCTTGTTGCTGTGACGACAGTCGATACAGTCGTTAAGACTACCTGTGGCCAAGACTGAACGACCATCGTTGGTATCTTCACCTGAGGTCAATAGGTTACGTTTGTTGAGTTTCCTGGGAAGTGATGAAAGGACAGCATTGTAAGTGGGGGATAAGTGGTGGCGTAGACCCCCTCCCCTGTTCAATGACGGCTTCTCAACCCTGGTGTAGATGGCTTCCTTGACACCTCTTTCAAACCATCCATCTTCTCTGTCTAAAATGTGCACCTGGTGGTCCTCAAACGAGTGTCCTCTGTCCTTCAGATGTAAGTAGATTATTGAGGAAGTACTTTGTATTTTAAATGCCATCAGCTTCCTTTGCCAAGTATGTGTACACGTATGAAGAATTTGACTCTTGATTGTGCTCAGTGAACTTGTCAGCATTGTGGTCCATCAGGGGACATGTGTTGTCTGCACGTTGGAGACATTTTCCCTTGGAAGGACAATCCAAAATGGAAGCTTTCGTATTAACTGTGTTCCACTATGCAATTATAAATAATCCAGAAAAAAACGTGCCAACTGACCACATAACTATTTCTGTGCTGGTTGAAATTTGTGTATTATATTTTGTATACATGCATCTTAATTGTGCAATATTTGTCACTTCAGAGCAGATGGAGCAGTGAAAGCCTGGTTATAAAATGCATATTGTATCCAAATCTTTCATTGTGGAAAGTGTCCGTAGCCAGATTCTGAAATTAATGAAACATAATAAATTAAACATTATAGTGAATCTTGGTTGAAGTATGTATTTTACTGTATTTATATTAGAACTGTTTAATATTTGGTGTCACAGCTTGTGATAAAGTCAAGTTGCTATGAAAAAAATATTTGAAAAACTGACTAAGTATTTGCTAGACAAGTAATTACATTTTCTTATTACTAGACCTAGCTTTTTGGAGATTTGATTGGGAGAATTTTTTGTGTACATATTTTATATGGACACATTTCATCAAAATAACTTTGTAATAAATGTCTTGTCTTTTTCTTTTATCAGGTTGTTTGGCTGAAGCTGAAACTGAGCTTGAGAGATGTACCACGGCAGTAATGTCATCAAGGAAGAGGAGGATCCTCTCCAGCCACCATGTAACATTGGTATTATGAGTTGCCATCAGTTCCATATGCATGTGCCATGTTGTTTGGCCTCATTTATGCTTTAAACTTGAGCTACCTGAGTGAGGTAAAATAAACCTTTGATGGACTCCAGAAAATATTCTTGGACATAGAACCCAAGAACATGACACGCAGCACACGAGTGTACATTCTGAGTGTCAAGCTCAAAATACTTTATTAATCAAAGAAAGACATGTAGATACAGGATATGTTTTATTCTGTTATAGCTTCTATTAAAAAATATTACAGGATAATGAAATTGTTGACTTAAATAAGAGAAAAACAGACTTTAATTCAAAACTGTTTTTTCTGATTTTCTCTGTTAACAGCTGATTGTGTGGTGTAAATATTGTGGAACTTAAATCAACACTGAAAATGTGAATGTCAGATTTTGCAATGGCAGCAATAGTAATGGTAATGTTTGTCTTAAACTGACTTATGCACTGACATTTTGTGTTGATGTGTAATACACATACCACCTAGTCTAACTGGCAGCAACGTTCATTTTAGACTTTGTTTTTATGGTGCTTATTTTATTTTTTTTCAGTAATGGTGATAGTTTAAAAAAAGACAACATCATCACAATAAACATTAATTGGCTGTTTGAAGAGAATATGCATGTCATTTTAAAGGAACTCAACTAAATTAAGCATTCACTGACAAAATGTTTTGGGTTTTATCGTAACTGAAGTAATGCGAATTTAGCTTTTATTTATGGTGAAAGTTTCAACAAAGCAAAATAAATTATTATATTGACCTATCTTAAGTATATTAAGTAAAGTTGTGTCTTGTGACTAAAGAAAATAGATTGATTATGGTATCATTTAAAAAAATATAGTTTGTATTGAATTATAAATTTAAGTTGGGTAAAGTTGATTAAATTCCTTGTAACAAATCACAGCACTTTAATTAGTTTAGTCCAAAGTGAAAAATTATACTTGGATGCTATACTAAAAAGTAGGTTATTCCAAAATAAAAATTGATGTTGTACCAAAGTAAAAATGTATTTTTTTTTTCTTGAGTAGAAGTAATATTTTGATAGAAATTGAATTAAAATTTTAAGTTTCAACCAATTTAAAAGATATAGTTCAATCAAAACAATTAAAAACACAACAGACAGTTTACTGCTGTAAAAAAAGTTTATCAATACATAGAATTACCAAAAATATTTTAAAATAATTTAAAAAAATATAAGATGCATGTCAATGCATTTTAAAGAGGAAAACATGTGCATGTAATGTGAAAAAACAAAGATCAAAGGCAGGGTAGGCAAGTTGCTTCTAAAACACTTTTTGTCATATTTGTTGAAAGTGTCTTTATACACCAATGCATATTAAAAAGTTAGGTGCTCTGAATAAGAGAGTATAAAAATCGTCTGTCTGTTGTCCTCTCCCTCGCTGCCATGGCTACCAGCCGTGCTTCTACAGGAGCTGCCCACATGCGCGCGCCCGGTCAGCTCTCTCAGACCTGACGAGCGAAGCGGTCAGACCGGAGGTGATATCTGTGTGGCTTTTCAACGATAGTGACAACTGAGAAACACTAAGGGGCTGAGTCACCGTGGTGGCTTTATTTCTGCTGGACAGGTAATCTGGCTTTTATCATTTTGATGGTAATTTGTTACTTTCATCGCTAGCAAACGTAGCTACCTACTTAGCATACAGCTAACGGCAGCTCCGAGTGCAGACTGGTGTAGCAGCCAGAGTAGAGACGATGAATTATATCTAGCTGACAATGTAGGTCTAGACTGCGCCGGTTTAGTTAGTCACGATATCGGTTTATTGTTATACTATGTTTACAGTTTACTGTCTTTACCTTGTATCTAATCTGTTTGTGTGATTATCTTGTGTCTGCAGTTGATGTTTGACTGTATGTTACTCTTTTACAAATGTGGTGATGTAGCTGTGTGTTTGTAGTTATGAGAAAGACATGTCAACGTTAGTATACATAAAAATCTGTTTCTGTTATAAAAGCTACCTCTAATATACTGTAGTTTGACATTGTTCGTAACTAAACCTATTGTGCAAAAACCCTTTACTGGTGCTGTTATGCCATTACTTATTTTACCAGAAGTAAAAAATCCTGTATGTTTTATTTCTACTGTGCCCTCAGGTCACTTGCAGATTTGGAGTCTTCCATAATCCTGTACTTCTCACCAGTACATGCTGATCGGACCATGCTGGCTGGCCTGGATTCAACCACCATGTCCACAGTCCAGCCAGGAGAAAAGCTGATGACACAGTTCAGTATGTTGCATTATGAATACTCCTGTGCATTTTACTCAATACATTTATAAGTGATGAATCAAAAAATATTAAACAGTATGAGGAATACAGATAGATGGTGCGGATTTATTGTTGTGATTGCATTTCATGTGGAAATGCTAACTACTGTATAAGAGAACAATGTCAGGTATTAAAAACTTTTCACTAAGCTGATCCTCCTTTCTGTATTATCAGGTACAGCAAGGTGTACAACAAAAAGTCCAGGAAGTGGATTGAAGGTGGAGAAGGACTACAGTTACATCGCAGACCTCCACAGTGCCATCCTCCTCCTCCTCCTCCTCCGACGGTTGTCTACTACTGAGGAGATGCCTAGAAGCAGAACCAGGAGACCTGATGATCCCCGTCAACATGGGGTTCAGTCAGGTGTCCCTGCCCCAACTCTGGTAAAGAAAAGGCATTTATCATTTTCGATGTTTTATTTAAAAAAGAATGAAAATATTATCCAGAACAGGGAAAAATATCTTTGTATTTTCTCTACCCTCCTGGGAATAAAACAGTGTACAGGTATTCATCCACACAGTGGAGGGAATTATTTGTGTAGCAGTTGGTGACATTAAATCTTACACCCCCGCTAGGATTAAACCTCTGTATTGTCCTGGTGGATCAGGAGAACAGTTGCATTTCTTCCAGAAACAGCTAATTAGTATCACGACTCTGTGACCAAGTGCTCCACATTGCCACACCGCAAACTGTCTGTATGCTGCCTGACTGAACTGTCTGTTTCTCTGTCCTGGGTCTGGAAGATCAGCCATGTGTGGTGCTTGGAAACATTGTAGTCTGGATGTTGTCCACAGTCCTCATATTCTGGCCTGTAAAGGAATATATAGTTGTTAGAACCCCAAATTGGAAAGATCGGTGTAATTGGAAAGATTCATCAACATGATCGGATATTTTTATTGAACAGGGGTTTGTTGTTCTCTAACAGGACTGCTGTGTCCACGTTACACACCAGGTCAATGTACATGACACAGATGAGGCGATGGCTGAAGCAGAGCTGTAGTTAGTTGTTGTAATCAGTAAACGATAATAAAAAAGTAATAACAATAGTGATGGATTACATTTATAAAAAAAAATTTTTGACTGTCAAAGGGTTTAGGGGGAAACACCAGAGAAACTTTGAGACAAGCACACTGGGAGATAATAGACTAATATTAAAATATATATGTATAGATATACCTGTTCATATGCCGTTGTTGGAGCGTGAAGCTTGACGCAGGTATGTGCTGCTTACTAGCTTGCACCTCGTCCTCCCAGTCCTGCCTCTTCTTCCTCGGACCCTGGCAGCCCTCCCTCCGCTGCTTCGCCTCAACCCCTTGGCTCTGGAGTGCAGTTCTCATCAGAGACAATAATGCTGTCACAGTGCAGGGTACCCCCAGGATTCCCCAAGTTAAATTTAAGACCTTTTTAATACCACCTAGGATGAAATTTAATACCAACTTCACTGCCGTTTAATGGAAAATCTGTGTTAATTTTAAGCCCGAGAAAATTATTTACGAAGTTACATGAATTTAATAAAACATTTTATTATAATACATCCATATTTAACACACTATAGCTTGGGGTGTGTTTGTACTTTGATAAGATAAAATGAATCAAGGACGTCACTTTGTGTTGAAAAGTGGTGGGGACATTAGGGGTGGGGGAAAATATCGATACAGCATAGTATCGTGATATTTGCCATGGCAATACTGTATTGATACACGGACGCCAAGTATCAATAGTTTAATATATAAATTGCAGATGGGAATTTTAACATTTTTGGTACTAGAATAATAAAATCTATTTCTTTTTTAGTCCACTAGAAAACTTAGCAGGACCATAGAGAGGACTGAAAAGTGATATGAACAAACAGAGAAATGTATCTTTTTAGATAAACAGATGTTGACAAAGTTTGACTTTAGGGACCTAATTGGAAGTTGGAAAAGGGTAATAAATAGCAATAATATCTCAATATATTTAAAATCGCAATAAAATTGAATCGCAACGTAAATAATGTGATAATATCGTATCGTAGGGCCTCTGGTGATTCCCGCCCCTATGGGACACGCACGATTCACAATATTGGGTTTACGAGAACAAGATATGAAGATATTTTAACACTATTTGATGAAAAATTCAATGCTGAAATATATTTAAATGGGGGTCTGTGAGTCCCCTAGAAAATTTCCTCGCTCCCGTGATCGTCGCATCTGGGTGATATAAGCTTAATGTGCATTGTTTGATGTTTCCATTCATATAACGTTAGCCTACAACAGCGGCGCAACGCCGACACACCGACACCGTCCTTGTCTCATAGACACCCGTCTCTCCGTTGCTGTTGTAACATTCACTGACCAGTAACCTGCAGCGGGTCTTCCGGCTCCGCTGTTCCATTAGCGCCCGCCACAGTGTGAGTCTTTTAAGGGCTTATTTTTGGAATATGAAATTTAAGACTTTTTAAAATACTTTTAAGACTCCGCGGGTATCCTGCAGTGGAAGCTCTAACATGCAAAACAACGTACATGTTATGAGTCTAACATGAAATTCACGTTCACGTTACAGTAATAGTTTTATCAGCTGCAGGTTGAACTAATCCATGCTCATTACATGATCACGGTACATTTACTGCATTTAGCCGACATGCTACAGCGTTAGCTGTTTTCAGTAACTATCTTTACTATCTTTCACCAGAAGCTCAGCAATGTCAGCACAGCTAACTTTACTGTAGCTTCAGTGGATACAATACATGGTTATTGGTTATGGGTTGCTGTTTGGTCTGATGGGCTTCAGCGCATAAGACTTGATTGTTGTTTTGTATCCTTACGTGGACACTGTGTTTTGCTATGAGCCGGTTGTTTTATGGTGTTAGTGGACTGCATGTCGTTAGCTACCATGTTGTCGCTGTAGTACGAGAGACACTCGGGATCGCGCACAGGTCTCAATCCGACCCAGAGACCCCACATTAAAAGCAGAATAGCGGCTGATGCAAACAACGGAGAAAACAGGCGTGTGCTTCATTTCTAAGTGAGTTTTGAGCCCACTGACAAAAAGGCAATGAAAATTTTATTAATTTAATTGAAAAACTTACATATAGTCCCTTTAAAAATGAGGATTTGAGTTGTGTTGGTATGAATGAGGGCAGTTTGGAGTCCTCTTGTGGTCATTTATAGAAAAGCTTGCATTTTAACTGCACAGTTACTGACTAACAACATTGACTGAATGAAATGTGATTTCCATTGGCGCATCACAAACTCAATATTTCAACCTGAAACATTTTATACCAACTTAAAGACCTGGAAATTTATATTTCTATCTTCACCCTGATATAAAATAGAGATGCACTAAATTTAACATCAATGGAATCCAAAAGCAAGGTGTCTTTTCAGAGCAACTAAAGAAACATATAAAGAAGTTTATTGATGAATGAAATGATCAAAATGATTTTACTACAAAATATAAAATCCATTCAGGTGAAAATGAAACACATTACAAATATATTTTAAAGAGAAAAACAGGATATGTTGTTTGATAGCAGATCATTACTTAAAGTAACTGTTGACGTCCATCCTGGATCTTTCTCATCCACTGAAAAAGATGCTGACTTTAAAGCTGCACTATCACCTGGGCACTAAAGCTCAAACATACAGTAGCAAAAGTTGAAAATAATTGACAAAATTAAATCTAATAATATGTAGTCTAAAAATACTAAATTAGATGACGCCTCAGTAGTACTTGTGCTTTTTGTATGAAGAGAGCGTAATTTCACTTTTTCTCAATTGCTTAAATATTTCTTGAGATTTTGCCTTTTTTCTCGAAACTCTAAACACAAATCCACAACTTTTCACCCAATTCCCCAAACAACCTACTTTCAGGTCAAAATAAAGCTTTCCACTCAAAACCATTCAATCTTGCTGAAAAATCGAACTTTTCCCTCAGACATGACACAAGAGCCCTCAAAAACACACACACACACACACACACACACACACACACACACACACTACAACACAGTCTTACACACTGGTGAGATAAATTCAAAACAATAGTACAAAAACTGGTTATTAGAAATGTTGCTTGTGGTTCCACAACACACCAAACAACAAATTATTCTCCTGTCTTTGGTCTTGGACAGACCTGAGATTCTCATCCTCCTCCTCTTCTCTGGTGTCCTAAGCCTCTTCCTTCACATCTCTCTGGATCCATTGTTTCAAAACTGAATGAACTGACTCCCGACCTTTTATCTCTCTATTGAAGCTTCTGATTGGTGTGTTATCAATGTTGACTGTTTGTGTTTCCACCTGGGTAGCTGTGGGCTAATTGAGCTCAACCTGTCCTGACTTGAGTGATAATTGAATGCTGGTGCTTTTTTAAATGACCACATGGTGTAGGCAATGAGTAATGGAGGGATTTGTGTGTAGAGTTTAGGGAAATGGGTGTTTTTGTTTTTTTTTAAACTTATGGTTTTGAAAATTTAGTTAAAGCCTGGTTAGTGTTCAAGCAACTGAGAAAAACTATAAATCCATATGATGTCTTTCTTTTATATAATCAGCTCACAAATTAACAACAAAATACTGACGTCCACACAATAAGTTTATAAAATGGTGTCGACCATTTTTGCCAACACAGCTCTCTTTACAGACCTGGAAGAAAAACAACAAAAAGCCAAGATAAGTTATTTTGAAATAGACCCATTTAATTATCTGCAGAATAAATCATGACAGTATGATCATCATATGGCAGCTTTCGCAACGTTCCTGGTTTGACTTCAGAATAAACTGTTTCATCAGCTGCTGCAGGAGGTGATTTTCCTGTAGATGGAGAGATGAAATTGCCAATAAAGTCAGAATTAATAATGTACTGAACTGACAGATACACTGTCAGAGTTAACGTCTCCACGAACACAAAGAATGACAGTATTGTAACGCCCACAGAGCTCAAACCAGCAGAGTAGTAGAGCTTTCACAGGATTTACTGATGTATGTAAACTGTTCTTAAACAAGGCATAAACACAAAATGTAAAATAAATATAACATTACTTACAAACGGTTCATAAGTAATAAAAACAATAACTAACTACAAACATCTATAGTTATAAAAATGTTGAACACGTTACATACTGTAAATTTCTCTGAGTCCGAGGCCAACATGTTGGACAATAAAACTGCAGGTGAATGCAGACTTTACTCACCTTTGTTTTTCTTGGCTTTACCTTTATTGCGGCGGTTGACTTGGGCATACATCAGACTGTCGTCTGAAACAGAAGCCAGATCTCAGGATGTGTTTGCTCAGCAGACATATACATACTGTACAGCTGGAAGGATGAACGGACGGGTTGACGGGTAGAATAAAAAACAAAAGAAACTTGGGATGCTCTTGTGTTTTTCAAGTACAGTGGCGTCAGATTTTGAATGTAAATGAAAATTCAGACAAATTGTCACCACACTGACATTCAGATAATGTGTTTTTTTAATGCCTTAATCTGTGGATGAAAATATATTGGAAACACACGACACCCAACACACAATAAGATTCACATGCTGACACAAAACATACAAACTTAGAAATATTAAGAGCCTAAAGGCCCAGATGTGTGTGAGACTTGACAATTTCCAGCTCTGGTGACGCCTAGTGACAGTATGTAGTAGATACCGAAGGTCACTGAGATTAACTGAACTGCATGCTGAACCATATTTACCTCCAGCGTAATGATACGACACATTTCAAGATAAACTTTGAGCATGACTGTTGTCTCTGACTGTACCTGCAGTCCCAGCGTTCACCTCAGAGTAAACACAGACCTCCTCTGGTTCATGTCGCTTCTCTGTTAAGAAAACCAGATGAAACCAAAAACAATAAATCAATACTTCACTCTTCAGGGCAAAACATCTCTAAACTGTTTCCTATTTATGTATTTAGAGTACTCACTTTTCTTTCTAACGTTTTTAAGCTCGATCAAAGAATATGTGAAATCCTGGGACTCATCTGCAACTGAAATATACAAAAACAGCACTAATATTATTTTAAGTAATTTGATCTGGTTGCTAGACATCTTGATTAATTAAAAAGAAATCTCACTTCTAAAATGTTTTAACTTAAATTTGAGAGCTTTGTTGCAGTGCATGTTAATAAAATGATAAAAAGGTATATACTGTACCACTCTGTGTGTTTTCAAAGCCTTTGATTGTTTCATAGAGAGGAGCATCACCTGCAGACACTGTCAAATTAATCTATTTAGTTGCACGATACAAATTAAACACTATGTGAATTTTAAAAAGTGTGTAGATATACATCAATTAAATGCTTACCGTGGACAGGAGAGGAGTAGTTTTCAGCAGAACCTCGATTAGTGCTCTCAGACTGGATTGGCCTACAACATGAATCAAACAATACATATAAAAAGGAACAAGAAATGTTGCTGTTGTGTTCAAAATTAGAGAAGGGAGTGTTGTACCAACCTGATGGAGCAGGAATCTGTGAAAAAGACATTTGTTGTTACATGGTTTTGTTTTGTAAGTTGTTATTCAGCTATTCTATGTGATGAGATCAGAACACGTGTGTTTGAATAATTAAATCACATAATATCTAATAAAAGAAGAAAAGGTCTCACCTTTGGACGGTCTGTAGCGATACAAAAGGAGCAGAAGAAGAATAAGTACGATTCCACAAACCAGCCCAACAATCAACGGTACAGGAACTGAAGAGCTTTCAGGTCTGGACACTGATATAATAAATAAATAATAACTTTGAGTCATGTCACATGAAGCATAGTAAAGCCACAAATCTATAACACATACAAACACATAAACAAAAACATCTACAAATGCAGAGGTATAAACACATATGCAAGTAGATAAACAACATAAATCCCAGTCTCAATGTCATGTAATGTTTTGACACACATGAGTACTTATAGTACACTATATAACAGAGTACAGTGTGAAATTATCCATTCACAATAAACATGACTGTCACAACCACTGATGCAGACTTTCTCCAGCTCCAACAGGTGAAATCAGCTGAAACTGATGCTACTTCAGATTCAGGTCAGTATTTGACCATGTTTCTTTCTCAGACAGAAACACAGTTTACACAGAAGAAGATGCAGCAGTTGTTTTAATCCTACTCACCTTTAACTGACATCCAGCTCTGTGCTGACTCTTCTCCTGAGTGTTGACACTTGTAGAAACCCTCATCTGACTTCAACACTGCAGAGATGTTCAGCTCCCTTCTGCTATCATTTTGAATCAGTTTGTTATTTTGATAGAAAAACACATCTGAAACTAATTTTTCTGTCCTGAACTTGCAGCTGAGACTAACAGGATCTCCCTCAGTCACAGGACGGACAGGGCTCACCAGGATAATATGTTCATCTGTAAAACAGAATATGAGGTTTCAGTCAGAGATCAGCTGCTGCAGAACTTCAGAATAAGTGGATGGAGGACGATGAGAAGAGATCACAGATTAAATTGTGGAGAATCTAACTGATCCAACGATGTGCAGCACGTCCATACCAACAAAAGTTTAAACATTTATATTTGTATTCACAATCTATGCAGCCTAGAAGCAGCTAAAGAGGGCGACCCCCACGAGCTTTAAGTGGTTTTATACATCCAAAGAACTTCTGTAAAAACAGACCAGGCGTCTAATCGAGACCTGCTTTTATTTGTCAAAATGTTTACCCACACCAGTAAACGGGGTTGGCGGCTATTTGGGACTCGGCTATTCATTAAAGTTTTACGGTAAGGACAGATCAAACATAAACCCACACAAATCTTCTGTATAGCTACATCCAGTCATCGTCACAGTAAGGTGATGAAATGTGTTTCAGCCTCAGCAGGAGAGACATGTGACTGTGCTCTCTTTGGAAACAGAATGAGATAAAAACTGACTGTGACATTTGTACATGGTTAAAATCACTGTTTCATTAAATACTTACTATGTTACTGAAAACAATTAGATTTGGTGGCCAGTATAGATTTTAGGGAGTGGTTTACAAAATGGTTTAAACCTCAGGGAAACACTTGTGGTTTGACTGCAGTCGATGATAAGTCAAGTCTATGGCTTTGTTAATGGGTACATATGAACAGAAAGTGGATGAAACTGACACAATAATACCAGTGAGAAGGTTAAAATTTTTAGTTTTAAGGGCAAAACGCACTAAAAATCTCAGCTGTGAAATATTGACATGGTCAGGAAATATTGTTTGCAGTTTTTTAAATAAAAACCAAAGATGTTTGAAGTTGGTCCAGAGCAGAAGTTTCTGGTGTGCAGTCAGTTTCTTTAAGTTAAATTATTTGGCATTACCTGTATGATCAGCACATGACTGAATTATACTGCAGTGCAGAGGACGTCAGATTTTCTACCTGATTTAATAATATTTGTTGTGTAATAATCTTTAGGAAAAACAAATCAATGACATAAATCTTAAGCATTTTAAGTGAATGATTAAAGACAACAAAATGTAACAAAAGATGTTATTTACTAATGATTAAAAACTCACATTAAAATTCAAGTATTATAAAATATGTTAAATCTACAGTAAACAGATAAAAGGTTTTGGTTCACATCATCCTCCTCAGTGTAAATGTAAACGACATTTAATATTCAGTATGTTGAAACACATAATATGATGTTTAAAATAATTTATACAAGACAGAAAACATAATGAAACCATACTCTGTTTAGTGATGTTGACTGCGTTGCTGAACTCTCCTGATCCAGACTCACACCAGTACACTGCATCACTCTGCTGGTACTGTTTATGCTGCATGTGGATCCAGTCATTGTGCCCCAGTAGGAGCATGATGAGTATGACGGGTAGTCGTCCTCAGTAAACCTCCTCACTCTCCACTCAGTAGAGTTTCCCTCACAGCTCAGTGAGACAGAGTCAGAGGTGAAGTGTTGCACTCTGTCAGGACTCACTGTGAGAGACGCTGATGAATGAAAATCTGAAAAACAACATGTAATAATGGGTCAAAGCAAACAGAGATCTTAAGATTTAAAATGCTACAACGCAAATATTCCTTTATTGCTGAGTATTAGTGCAAACATTAAAACAAGGTGCAGTGTTTTGGTGAAACTGGTTTCTACCTTGAAAACTTGCTACAATCTGAGTTTATTTTAAATGATAAACAACCAAGTGACTACAGCTGCTGTTGTCTGTAAAGTGGGAAACTACCTACTTTCACCTGCCATCTTTCAAAGATACAGAGGTGAGTATTTCAAACTGAAACGTGCTGCATTGTCTCTCTAGACACAGTCAGTGTTTTCCTCTTATTTGTTAAAGTCGTCTCTGTTTGTTCAACTTGTCCATTAACCTGCTGATTTCTTTGGTTTGTCATTAACTGATTTTCACTCCTCTGTCTGTCTCACACCTACCTGACCGCTAACCAGGTGTCTTCTAACTACACGTCCTGCCTGTTGTGTCAGTAAAGTATAAGCAGTAAGATGAGCTTCAGTATCCAAAAAAGTACTCATTGAAATAAAGAAATAAAGTTTCAGCAAAATGTCTCTTTTGGTGTTTTTATGCTATCAGATGAATTAATAAAAGGAAAACAGAATAAAGTCAGAAGGAAACAAGGAAATCCTCCCAGTCCAGTATGTAAAATCACCCAGTAAAGTGGAAAGCAGAAAGTTTGTCTTGATGCTGGTGAGAGAGGAAAGATCACAAGGTCACCACAGTCAATACATTTCTTCTGTTGGGGGAGCATGAATGTACACAGCCAATTATTTGTCAGTATAAGTGTTAGTTTTAAAGATACTGTATGTTGGTCACAGACAGAAAGTGGATGAACCGAGGTGAAGACAAAACATCTTGAGAAGCACAGACAGAAACAAACTGACCTGCAGACCAGACAAACTTTGGTTCACTGTAAGAAGTGTAATACACTGGATCTCCTCTTCCAGCTCTGCACTTATATCCTGCTGTGTGTGTCTGTCCATGAACGATGTAGGAATCCTGTTCAGTCCCGTTGCTGCTGCCAGGTAGCAGCTCTTGGTCGTAGGAGTAGTCTGAATGTTTGGGAACAGCCTTGAACCAGAAGAACCTCCATCCTGCAGATGGATCTTTAACTCTGCAGCTCAGAGTTACTGAGGCTCCAGGACTCAGCCAGGATGGAGACACAGTGAGGACAGGCTGGGGCTCTGTTGGAGAGGGATTTTTACAAATAAAAACATGTAACAACCTTTAAATGAACTGTATAATATTCACTTTGAGAGAAATGTGATGTGACTCACTGTCTGATACTGTTAATTTGACAGGATCACTCCAGTCTGTTGAAGACTGCTGTGCACTTTTCATTCTGCCCTTACACCTGTAGTCTCCACTGTGGGATGAGTAAGCAGATCTAATCCTGTATTCACTGTCTTTTAAAGGTTTGTATGAGCTGGATGTTTCCCACTCGTACTCCCACTCAGTGTCTCCTCCGTCCTTGTTCTCACATCTCAGACTGATCGTCTCTCCTGAGTATATTTCAGACCAGTTTGGTTGCAGAGTCACAACAGCCCTGTTTGGGACTGTTCATGATCATGAATTCATAGTGAGGATACAAAAATGACAAAATGGTAAATCTATAGCAAAATCTATTTATCAATTAATAATTATGGATTCAAAACTGTTTTTAAATTATGTTTCAAAAACAAATCAAACTCACTAATTTTGTTGATGCTGACTGGATCACTGTCCTCTGTGTAGTAAACTGGGTCTCCTCTTCCTCCTCTGCACCAGTAGAGTCCTCCCTGTGAGACACTGATTTGTCCATCTGAGATGAAGACAGCATCTTGTGTGTTCAGGGGTTCAGAGGTTTTCTCTCCTCTGTACCAGAAGTATTTCCAACCAGATGACGGGTTCACAGAGCAGCTCAGGGTCACACTGCCCCCTGCTGGAAAGTCTCTCCTGTCAGCGCTCAGTTCAGCCTTTGGTCTCTGTGCTGTTTGATTTAGAACAAAGACATAAAACAAGGAAATTACTGTCTGTGCAGCCCCACAGGCAAGAAATACATTCAGTTTTGGTCAAGTTTTAAACCTCTCTCTCTTTTCCTGTGTTTCTTGTGTTTATCTCTACTGAAACTATCCATGAGAACAATTCACCAAATTTGCAAGATGAAATATTTTCCTCATTTTGACACAGCAATCAAAACAAACATCATACTTTGGCATTTCATTACCACTACAAACTACCACTTTATTGAATTTGATTACATTTCATTCACAGTCAACATGAGCAAGAGGAAAGGAGAAAATAGGTTAAGTTAAAACTTGAAATGGTAAGAATTAGGAAGAAGTAATGATGCCGCCTGTATTTTATGATAGTGTCTTTGTTACTGTGTGACCTGAAGAGAGCGACATAATTGTTGTTGTTTTCTGTTGCGTTATTTACATTTTACATTTTCATTACAGATGACAGACGGTCCAACTTACATGATACTGTCATTTGATGACATCACTCCACTCTGTTGAGGAATATGAGTCTCTTCTACCCTTACAGCTGTAGTCTCCACTGTGGGACACAGTAGCTCTGATGATCCTGTATTCATTGTCTGTTGTAGGTCTGTTTAATTTGTCTGGTGTCCATTCATACGTCCATTTAGTGTCTCCTCCTCCCTTGATATCACATCTGACAGTGAACATCTCACCACTGAAGATCTGAGTCCAGTTGGGTTGGAGAGTCACAACGGCCCTGTTGGACACTGTTTACACAAAAAATACCCAGTTAGGATACAAAAATAAAAGAGAAAGGATACAAATGGTGAATCTACATCAAAACGTAATTGATTTATTAATTAAAAGCTATGGATACAACATTTTTTACATTATGTTAAAAAAATTATGGAAGCACATTACATTCAGCAAAGAAAAAAAATCAGACAACTTATCTCGTAATTACGAAAACAGATGTTATAATGATGAGATCAGGAACTCCTAATTATCAATAAAGTTAAGGAAGGCTAGTTAGACTATCAGTCATCGCTGACCTACAGTGAAAGACAATGATTGAGCTCATGGATTTAATCTGCTTTTCCCCTTTTACTGTATGAGACTCTGGAAATATTGATGTCACTTAATGTGGATGGCATTAATATCAGTATGTCAACATTGCGGTAACATCGTGTCACAGCAGATTTCAAAATAAAAGTGAGCTTCTGGTGAACATAATGTAATATTAATGGTGTGGCAGAAATGAAAGATGAATAATGAAATAAAAAATGATTAAGACTACACAAATTTTTGAAAAATGTCTGACATTTTCACTGAATTTTCTCTGAATTCAGATTAATGTTTAAAGAAATCCTCCTGTTTCCACTGACTTATTTCACTTCACAGTGACGTGTGAGTGTCCCTCAGTCAATACCAGAGCTATCTGATGTAGGAAAGATTACGCCCTAATCTTTTCTTTATTGGCTGGTCTGAGATATGTATTTTTCTTTGCACAATGGTGTACGAGAGTTTCAGATCTATGAAAATACTCACATGGAATAGCCTTCATTTCTCAGAACAAGAATAGACTGACAAGTTTCAGAAGAAAGTTCTTTGTTTCTGGTCATTTTAGCCTGTAATGGAACAATTGCTGATGCTTCAGACACTCAACTAGTCTAAAGAAGGCCAGTTTTATTTCTTCTTTAATCAACACAACAGTTTTTAAGCTGTGCTACCATGGCTGCAAAATGTCTTTCTAATGATCAATTAGCCTTATAAAGTGATAAACTTGCATTAGTAAAAACAACGTGCCATTTGGGCTGATGTTTGCTGATAATGGGCCTGTAGATATTCCATTAAAATCATCCGTTTGAAGCAACTAGAGTCATTTACAACATTAACAATGTCTACACTGTGTTTCTGATCAGCTGATCAATAAACAATGTGCCTTTCCTTTGAAAACAAAACATATCCAAGTGACATATTATTGTTTAAAGTGTGTGTACATTTTAAATTCAACATAAGCCTCTATAGTCATCACTTTCTCTCTGAAGTGAAATGAAGTGAAATATAAGCTTTAATTTTGAAATCCTACATCAGATAGCTCTGCTATTGACTGAGGGACGCTGTGGTGGTCTGCAATCACTCTGAAGTGAAATGATTCAGTGGAAACAGGTTTTCTTTTAACATCAAAGTGAATTTAGAGAAAATTCAGTTAAAATATTAAACATTTTTTAGATACTCTTGTAGTCTTAATCATTTATTCTTTATTTAGATATTTCATTTAGTCTTTCATTCCTGCCACACCCGTTGAATATTACAATATGTTCACCAGAAGCTTTTATTTGTAAATCTGCTAACGTGATGTTACCATAATGCCTAGTAAATACCAACTTCACGCATCACAAAACAAAGCGTAGCTCTCTTGACCACAGTCAATGTTGACATACAAATATTAATGCCATCCACATTAGTAACATCAATATTTCCCAGTGACTCATATAGAGAAATAAATAAAAGAAGATTAAATTCAGTAGTGCAATCATTGTCCACTTCTCCTGTAGTGTAGTTCAGCGATTCTGGTAATTACGCGATAAGGTGTCTACATTTTTTTTCCTAGGTGAATGCAATGCATATCCATAAAAAAACAAATGTCAAACTCACTAATTTTGTTGATGCTGACTGGATCACTGTCCTCTGTGTAGTAAACTGGGTCTCCTCTTCCTCCTCTGCACCAGTAGAGTCCTCCCTGTGAGACACTGAATGGTCCATCTGAGATGAAGACGCTCTTGTGTGTTCAGAGGTTTATAAGTTTTCTCTCCTCTGTACCAGAAGTATTTCCAACCAGA
>NW_024041150.1:29834579-29886685 GCF_014851395.1 Micropterus salmoides
GTTCTTAACTTGTTTAAATTCTGGCGGAGATAGTATGTAAATTGACATGGTAGAATATAATGTACTGCTCAAGAAAATGATGAATACTATTGGGAGGTCGTATGATGTGTGAGGCAACACAGAGACATTTCAATTTCCTTCCTGACACTGAAGATAGAAAGATTGCATATAACTGCTATTTCATTGAGGCTCAGGAATCCTTGAAGCTATTGTACAGGCTGCTGCATGAAATGGTTACAGTCAATGGTTTTAATTATTTATAAAAAAAAAACTTTCTAGATTTAATAAAGAGAGAATTAGAAGAGAATAATATAATTAAAATGCCTACCTGTAATTCATGAGTTTCCTCACTGGCAAAGGTTTATCTGAAAATGTGTTAATTTTCATCTTAAATCAAAAAGTTAAAGTGCAGTACTGTAGAGAAAGTATCCCATCACCCCAGCACAGAAGCTTTACATGTCCTCGCCTTATGGTGAAATCCTGATTTTAAGTTTGGTCTTAATTTCACCCACAGGAAGAGACAGAGCTTGAGAAATAGTCTCATGACAGAAGTGAGCGTGAGAGCCAAAGCCCTGCCCCTCTCCCAGCTAGCACCTGTTGCATTAGTTGCAGCTGTGAGTATTTGTGTTTTATGTTAAAAAAATACAGTTACATTTTTTTAGCATCAGTTTTTTTTTTAAATATACAATCATTTCTGGTGGTGACTGTTAAAAAAAAAAAAGAGAGAAAGTTGAAGACCACAATCGATTTCCAAATCTAAAACAGAGGAAGCGTAGAAAAAATCCCTAAAACTTCAAGAAATTTAGTGGCAGAACATTCTGTTTATGAAGAGACAAACCTAACAAGATTTTAAACTCCTTTTATATTAATGTAAGGATGTGAACATTCCTCCTGTGATCTCCGCTGTTGCCTCTTTGTATTGTCCAGCGCATGATTTACATATATGTCAGCATCACACTCGAAAGTATCTTCATGATGAGATGCCATGAGGTTTGTGTTTATTTTTTCAGATTTTATCTTATCTCTGAGATTTCTGCCTCACCCTGATACAAAAGAGATTAATTGAATTTAAATGAATATATTCCAACAGCAACATTTCTTTTCAAAGCAAATGTCTAAGTTACTCTGAATAATCCACAGATCAGCGAACAGTTTTGACTGTAACAAGTCCCTTAAAACCAACATCAAGTTCACTTCATGGCTTTTGCCAAGCTTTAGTGTCAGAAGAGAGCTTCTATCAAGTCTGGCTGTCCAATCAAAAAAGCAATTTAAAACACAACAGACAGTTTACTGCTGGAAAAAAAAGGTTTATTCACACGCTACATAAAATGATTAAATATTTTACCTGTTAAAAATAACTAATAATTGCCTTTCAATGCATTTTAAAGGCAGAGGAAAATGTGTACATGTTACAATATATTTAGTTTGAGAGCAGATCATTACATTTTGTATATTCAACTAATTGCTGACGTCCATCCTGGATCTTTCTCATCCATGACTGAAAAAGATGCTGACATTAAAGCTGCACTATCACCTGAGTACTAAAGCTCAAATATACTTTAGCAAACTGCTACCTGCTGCAGCTTTTTGGAACAGCTTGCTTTCAAAGTTTAAAACAACGACGAAAAATGAAAAATAATAATAATGCAGTGCATAAATGGGAATAAAACACATGATAATCCATATGACTTAATTCTTTTATAAAAAAAATAATAAATAATAAATTGATTGTACATAATGTCAACCAAAACAATATTTGAGATGCCCTTTATTATTATATCTATTCCATATTTATATATTTCTACATTTATTTATGTCAGCTGTATGTTGGGGTGAGGATGGTGCAGTTGCAAAGGCATACTGGTGTGAGCCTTTAGTGTGAGAAACCTGGGTTAAATTCCCCACTGTGACACATCCACCAATGTGTCCCTGACACTTAACCCCTAGTTGCTCCAGAGGACCTCTGACATGTATAGCAAATGTAAGTCGCTGACTAGACAAAATGGAGAAAGTGGAGGGGGAATTTCATAATCTGCAGTATGGCTAGAGAGTAAAAACAATGAGACAAAAACTATTCAGTTTAAGTTTAAGTTTTATGTCTGTGAGATGCAAATATAATTGAAACAAGTGACACACACATACAATAACATTCGCATCCTGTAAATGAAACAGACAAACAGACACATGTTAATCCAAACTCTGAGCATGCCTGTTGTAACTGACTGTACTCGGGGTTCCTATCTTCCCCTCAGAGTAAACAGAGCTCTCCTCTGGTTCATGTTGCTTCCCTGTTAAAATAACCAGATGAAAAAGGAAACATAAATCAATACTTCTTTTGGCACTTCAGGTCAAACATCTCTAAACTATTTCTATTTATTGTATGTATCTGGAGTACTCACCTTTCTTCCCAGTGTTTTTAAGTTCAGTCAAAGAAAATCTTCATCCTGGGATTCATCTGCATCTGAAATATACATATGCTTTAGTTACATCTATAGTCTCAGAATAATCATTAGACCTAACACCCTTCTCTGATGATGACATTTACATCAATGATTACACAAACTGATGTAGATACTTCATACTACCACAATCCTAAGGAATTGTTTAAAATATTCAGCAACCAAACTCACAATTTCCCCGTGACCCTGTACGCAGGATAAGCGGCTGGATTGATGGATGAACTCACAATTTTAGCAATAATCATGGCCCATAATGAAGAAGTGTGATCAGTCTATACATAGCCCTGTCAACCTCCACATCATAGCCTAAACTGGGAGACCAAACTTAACCTGGGATCTGGGAATGTTTCCACACATAAACAGTGTGTCAACCCAGATACTACTTTCTTACATTGTAGTAAATTTATGGGGTAATTTTCCTGGAATGCACTGGTTTAGTTCAAACGATGGAGGGGACAAATAAAGAGGTGGGTCTGGCGGTCCTCCCCTAGGGAATTATGAGCATTAAAGACTTAAATTCCTGCATTCTGGTGAATATTTCTGCATCAATTTATGGTTTAACTTTATCTATATAAAGCGAAACACAATATTAATGCGGTAGATGACAATTTAGCTAAATAGAATATAATGCAGTCAGGCTTTCAGGCATTCAGCTATTGCTTTTAAATATGTTTTCTCCTGTAGATCAACTTTTCTAATTTAATAAAATCCCTGCTGAGTCAGTACACATGCATGGCCTTCCCTTCTCTTTTGAGTCTCCATTTGGGGAAATAACCTCTTTTAATAGGCTTACGTGGGACCTTTTCACCTCAATGATATTATGTTGTGTTATAAACAATGTTATAAACTCCTGGACTTTAATAGCTCCTGTGGTGCAGCAGGTTTTCTGCTCATGTTAAAAACTTTCTGCACATTCAGAATCTCTCCTGTAGTGTTCTCTGACATGTCCAGAAAAAAATCGCAAATTACGATATATATATTTAACGTCATCCTTTAATGAGAAATCATAATATTTTTAAGTCTACCTGGCCTCTCCTGTGCTGTGCATTACGGTATTGTTCCGCTGGTATAGTCTATCCCCTTTAGACCGACACAGTTTGGGGCTGCATGCTGCATGTAAAACCGAATCCAACCCAAAACACCACTGATCTGGCAGAAATCTCACCAAAAATCCACACGTTAAATTCAGCAGTTCCGATAACGTGCAGCTCACAGTCCAAAACAGAGCAAGGCTGCGCTTCACTTAACATGTTTATATTGCAAAAATCACCAAAGTTATCATCTTTGGAAGTTAGAAAATTTAATCCAATGGTTTGAGTAGATATGGACTGAAGTGGTGGACCCATTTCCATGGACAGAGTCACAGCACCAGTACCCAGCTGGTGGCTCAATAGTTAGCACATTTGTCTTTGTCTTGAAGATTGTAGGATTGTAGGTACAAACCCTTGTTGGACAAGACTCTATGCAGGTCCTGCCTGTGTAAAATTATGTTATCTAGAAACAAGAACACCACAAATCACATTTTAAGTAAATGGATCCGGTTATAAGTCTTCTTGGACATCCTGATTAATTCTATAAATATTGTCAAGTGTACTGGCAGCCAAATGGGCTTTCTTCAAGCAAAACAAAAGATCACATTTAAAATGTTCAACTACAGTTTGAGAGGATGAATAAAAAGGTGTATACTGTACTATTTTCAGTGTCTTCAGGGGCTTTGATGATTAAAGTTAAACATTCTCTGATTTTTGTATTTAAAAGTGTGTATTCATACATCAATTTAAATGCTTCCCGTGGACAGGAGAGGAGTACTTTTCAGCAGAACCTCGATTAGTGCTCTCAGACTGGATTGGCCTATGAATCAAATACAATACAAGATGGAGCAGGAATCTGTGAAAAAGACATTTGTTGTTACATGGTTTGGTTTTGTAAGTTGTTAGTCAGCTATTCTGTGTCATGAGATCAGAACACGTGTGTTTGAATAATTAAAATCACATAATATCTAATAAAAGAAGAAAAGGTCTCACCTTTGGACGGTCTGTAGCGATACAAAAGGAGCAGAAGAAGAATAAATACGATTCCACAAACCAGCCCAACAATCAACGGTACAGGAACTGAAGAGCTTTCAGGTCTGGACACTGCTGTTGAAAACATTCGATTAACAATTAACCATTAACAATAAATCATGACTATCACACCCACTAACGCAGACTTCATCCAGCGGCGAATCCAACAGGTGAAATCAGCTGAAACTGACCCATATTTAACGTTACGCTTACTGTGGCAGCGACTTCTAGTGGCCGTAAAACGATAGCACATGGGAAAGACGAGTAATAAGAAAAGAAAATAGCCATAGGGTACTGCGGAGGTGGTGGATTGGGCATTCGGCTCCCGTGTGAAACAAGATTAATTAAGCTTTAGCTTTTAATGAAGTTACTTATGGTTGAGTAGCTTAGTAGCATTAGCTAGCTATGTTAGAGAGTGTGGCGCTCGCTAGCTAACTGTGTTAATGTTAGAGGAATTGACAGGGCTGTGTGCCTAAACCTAAGTCAGTGATTGTATTCATGTCGACCAGTTAACCCTACAGCTGCACCTACATTGTGTTGCTGTGGTTTACATGTGTTTATGTCAGGTGTTGTAGGTCACATGATCTACGTCACATAGGTCCCATTGGGAAACGGAGTTCAAAATTGCTGTTTTAAGATATATGGACAAACTCCAGCAGTAGAGGCGCTAGAGGCATGTTTCTTTCTCAGACAGAGACACAGTTTACACAGAAGAAGATGCAGCAGTTGTTTTAATCCTACTCACCTTTAACTGACATCCAGCTCTGTGCTGACTCTTCTCCTGAGTGTTGACACTTGTAGAAACCCTCATCTGACTTCAACACTGCAGAGATGTTCAGCTCCCTTCTGCTATCATTTTGAATCAGTTTGTCATTTTGATAGAAAAACACGTCTGAAACTAATTTTTCTGTCCTGAACTTGCAGCTGAGACTAACAGGATCTCCCTCAGTCACAGGACGGACAGGGCTCACCAGGATAATATGTTCATCTGTAAAACAGTCAAAGAATATGAGGTTTCAGTCAGAGATCAGCTGCTGCAGAACTTCAGAATAACTGGATGAAGAATGATGAGAAGAGATCATAGATCTGATGTCTTTGTAACGCTTCTTTATTTTACAGAGTGATCATAAAATATGGCATGTTATCTACTGTACAAGTAACATTTTACCAAATAACCAACAGGCTTCTATAGGGTCCTACAAACTACACAGTATTTTAATGTAAATAGCTGAAATAAAGACTTAAGTACAGATCAAACATAAACACTACTACTGTATAGCCTACTGCATCCAGTCCTCATTACAATAAGGGGATGGAATGGTTCAAGCCTTGGCAGGAGAGATACTGTACATGACTATAGCTGCTATGAGATAAAAGCTGGGACTGTGATGATGTACATGGTTAAATCACAGTTTTATTAAATACTATGTTTTGAAAACAATTACATATTGTTTGGTGGCCAATATACATTGTAGGGAGTCGCTTACATAATGGTCTACACCTCAGGGAAACACTTGTGGTTTGAGTGCAGTCATAGAAGAGGTCAGTCTATAACAGTGCAGAGGACCTCAGTCTACCTGATTTCATAGTATTTGTTGTACAATAATCTTTAGGAACAGCAATTCGCTGACATTAAATCTTGAGCTTTTTGAGTGAATTGTTAAAGACAACACGGGGTGGTGATGTGGCAGTGGAAAAAACACATGCCTTTGGTGTGAGAGACAGTATGTCAGAGGTTGCACGCCTCTGGAGCAACTAGGGTTGAGTGTCACATTCTGCCAGTCGGCTATGTTTAGTTTAGCTCTCTGTGGGTTTATGAAATTTTGATCAGTTCAGAATCTGTCTTATAGTGTTTTGGGTTCTGTCCTGTGGCCAGTATCTGTTATATAGTCTGTTGTGTTTTGGGTTTCACTCATGTCCGTCCCTGTCTGTCACTCATGTCTGTCTTCTTGGTGTCTTAGTTCCCAGTTCAGTGTTTTACTTCTGAGTCCTGTTTTATCTTGGCTTCAGTCTGTGTTCCTTGTTGGTGTTTATTTGTTTGTGTTTGCTTTTTGTCTGTTCCCCCAGTAATTCCTCTGCTTGCTGTCCACTAAATACTTTGAGTTCCAGTTAATGTATGGTCTTGTGTTTTGCATCTGTGAGTGTCTCTCTGTTCCCCCCTGCTGTCTCTCTGCCTGCCTGCTTGTCTCTGTTTTCCCTGCTGTCTCTCTGCCTTGTTAGCCCTGATCCCGTTCACCTGTGTTGCTCCCGCCCTGCTCGTTGGTCCCTGTGTATAAATGTTTGGTGTTTCTGTTCATTCCCTGTCTGGTCATTGTAGTGTGTTGTGTGAATACACAGTGTTGTGGCTGATGTTGAGTGTTCTGCCTGTCTCTGTGTAGCCTGATCCTCTGTTTGAATGTCTTATACCCAAACTGCATGTAAGCCATTTTGTGTTTCTGGGATTAAACCCTGTGCACCTTCAGTCTACTCTCCAGTATCTTGCGTTTGGGCTCACACCTCCTCTGCACTCACCCATGGAATCGTGACAGGTGCTCGGGCTTCCTCCCACCATCCAGAGACGTGCAGGTTAAGGTGTCTCTAAAATTGTCCTTGGATGTGGATGTGAGTGTAAGTGGTTGTTTGTCTATGTGATGTAATGGACTGGCGACCCGTCCAGGGTGTACCCCGCCTTTCGCCCGACTTAAACTGGGATTGGCTGCAGCCCCCCGTGACCCTGTACGCAGGTTAAGCGGTTGACGATGGATAGAATTAAGAACTTACTGATCACTAGTAATAATTGTAATTATTAAGCTGTAGAGTCCTAAAAAGCCTTGGGTGGACATTGATTCTTTTTAGGTGGTGCCCCCTTTTGAACGAGTGCTTATGATATTAATATATCCAATTACTGATTCATTATTTTATTAACAAAGTGTAGGTTCACTACAAGGGGTCAAAGCAAACACAGTAATCTTAAGATTCATATATTCCTTTATTGCTGAATATTAGTGCAAACATTAAAACAAGGTGCAGTTTTCTGGTTTCTATCTTGAAAACTTGCTACAATCTGAGTTTATTTTAAATGATTGTCCGATGGCCTGGCGGTGGCTTTACATTTTTCAGAGAGACACATGAGACAGAGGTAAAATGCAAGCACAAACGTGGCATTTATTGTCTTCCAAGCCAACAAGAGGAGACACCGACACCAACAAGCAACAAAACAACTTGCACTGGAAGTAACTTGCTGCCTTTTATACACTCCCTCCTGCAGGTAATTAAGTGGGTAAAACTACTCAGGTGGGACCACCATCATTTAGAATACTAAATAATTTACCCAAAAACCCAACACCACAGAAAAATAGAGCCCAAAGAATGAATATTTACATAAATACAAATTTCTATCAGTAAATCAATAAAGCATACTCAAAATAATCACATAAGTCAGTATTATTGATGGCTTTACTCCCCCCTTCTCAGCTTCATGGTTTGCTCCTGCAGCTCTTAAGCAGGTGCTTGGGCCTACAACACTCCTTTGCCTCCGCCCCCTGCTGAAGAGACAACCAGGAAGAGGTGAGTACTTACATTGTTCATCTTCTTGTTTAAACTAATCTAACAACTAACTAAAATCGAGTAAAAGCAGTCAATACTATATTGTGAACCTTGACTATCCCTGATTGAGGTTTCTTTCCACACAGGCAGGATGGCCAGACCCCCCCCCCTGTGGAACCACTCACAAAGACAGCTATCAAATGATTCACAAATTAAATAAACAATCAAAACAACAATGTGTATGGCTCCTGCTTTATCAGTTATCCCCACCTTAATACATACTTGACTATTTCAGGTAATGGAACCCCTGGTCTCCATTACAATGATAAACAACCAAGTGACTACAGCTGCTGTTGTATTTCATACTTAAACGTGCTGCGTTGTCTCTCTATACAGTGTTTTTCTCATTTGTGAGATTTGAGTCTCTAGCTGTTTAATTTGTCCCTTTTTAACCTGCTGACTTTGGTCATTTCCTGAATTTAACTCTTTTGTCTATCTCACACCTACCTGACCGCTAACCAGGTGTCTTCTAACTGCACGTCCTGCCTGTTGTGTCAGTAAAGTATAAGCAGTAAGATGAGCTTCAGTATCCAAAGTAAAAGTACTCATTGCAATGAAGAAATAAAGTTTCAGCAAAATGTCTCTTTTTGGTGCTTTTATGCTATCAGATGAATTAAAAAAAGGAAAACAGAATAAAGATAGAAGGAAACAAGGAAATCCTCCCAGTCCAGTATGTAAAATACTCATTAAGGTGGAAAGCAGAAAGTTTGTCTTGATGCTGGTGAGAGAGGAAAGATCACAAGGTCACCACAATCAATACATTTCTTCTGTTGGGGGAGCATGAATGTACACAGCCAATTATTTGTCCGTATAAGTGTTAGTTTTAAAGATACTGTATGTTGGTCACAGACAGAAAGTGGATGAACCGAGGTGAAGACAAAACATCTTGAGAGAAGCACAGACAGAAACAAACTGACCTCCAGACCAGACAAACTTTGGTTCACTGTAAGAAGTGTAATACACTGGATCTCCTCTTCCAGCTCTGCACTTATATCCTGCTGTGTGTGTCTGTCCATGAACGATGTAGGAATCCTGTTCAGTCCCGTTGCTGCTGCCAGGTAGCAGCTCATGGCTGTAGGAGTTGCCTGATAGTTTGGAAACAGCCTTAAACCAGAAGAACCTCCATCCTGCAGATGGATCATTAACTCTGCAGCTCAGAGTTACTGAGGCTCCAGGACTCAGCCAGGATGGAGACACAGTGAGGACAGACTGGGGTCTACCTATATAATAAAACATGTCATGGTGGTTGACTGCATGCACTGCTTGTATCCTATATATTTACTGTCTCTCTCCAAATATATAATACAGAAATGAAGGTATTAACCAAAACAATTATATATTTTTTAGATTCAGCAAACTGTTGACATGACTTACTGTCAGATAGTCTCAATGTGAAAGCATCACTCCAGTCTGTTGAAGATTTTCTACTTTTCATTCTGCCCAGACACCTGTACTCTCCACTGTGTGAGGTTGAAGCAGATCTGATGATGTGTTCATTTGCTTTTTTTTTTAGGTTTGTCTGAGCTGGATGTCGTCCATTCATACTCCCACTCAGTGTCTCCTACATCCTCAATCTCACATCTCAGACTGATCTCTCCTGAGTATATCTCAGGCCAGTTGGGTTGCAGAGTCACAACAGCCCTGTTTGTGACTGTTCAAGAAGCCACAAATAAGAGACTTTGAAAGCATGTGTTGCACATGTCTTCCGACTCTTTTGTGTCCTGTTTTGCAGAAAGCTAGAAACTCTGTGAATTAATAAAACAAAATAAATATATAAAATATCAGTTGTTTTATAGTTTTACGCTGCACTGCTGAATGCTACATCTGTGCCTTTTGACAAAACCTGTGTTTAAGTGTTGAAGAGTGCTGGGGGTACTGTCACCCTTAACACGAACGAAGCTAGCTAGACTAGTACTTCCGGTCTGAATGAGATGCTCTGTGAGACGCTGAAGGGTACCTATGGTGTCAAATAACTAAGTTTTGTCTCTCTCTCTCTCAGTCACATGTACAAAGACCTGCTTGAAATTAGAGACTTCAGTATGTTTAGTGATTGGTTAGGTGAACGCAGAGGAAAGATTCACTTGTTGCTGTTCAGCACTTGCTTTGTAGTATTTTAAGAAGTATGAATACTTTATGTAGTATTCACTGTAGGACAAAACAAATCTGAATGAAGAGAGTGAACTGCAGCTGAAAGCTCAGAAAAGCTGATGTTTGAGTTTAGATTCTGTTTTATTCTTTCTGTAGCATTTTAAATAATAATGCTGTTTTTTCATCACAGCTACTCACCTTCAACTTTCAGTTCTCTTTCTTCAGATTCTGCCCCATCATCAAATTTACACGTGTAAGTTCCTCCATCTGACACTGACACCGGATTAATGGTCACTTCCACTAAACTGAGTGAAGGATGGTTTGTTTCCATTTTAAGAGGTGATCCGTCTTTGATAAAGGAAGCTTTCATCT
Organism: Micropterus salmoides; assembly: GCF_014851395.1. Taxonomy (NCBI): domain Eukaryota; kingdom Metazoa; phylum Chordata; class Actinopteri; order Centrarchiformes; family Centrarchidae; genus Micropterus; species Micropterus salmoides. The sequence goes on from NW_024041150.1 coordinate 29,845,147, forward strand.
CATTTCCTGGAGTACGATGCCTACAGCGCAGAGTATTTTGAGTATTCATATTCTAAGTGAAATTATACCTTTTATTATTTGACTAAATTGCCGTGACCGTCATCGATAATAATACTGACAGATTTGTTTGTTGTTTGTCAAAATACATATTGCGTTTTGCAGAGCTGTGTTGAAGGCAGGGTTTGAGTTATAATCTGAGCTTTATGGGGGTCTGTAATATACTAGAGACCGCAATTCCGCCCTTTATGGTAATATTAAAGTGTTATTATTTTATGCACTGCAGTCGACTTTTACAGGTGTTGTGCCGAATTCTGCATGCCTGCCGAGAATTGCATGAAAATGCATTAAAAAAATCTGCTTTTAAACACTATACAATTCTTTGTGGGGGTCATCAATAGGCCTAGTGATAAATGATCAATTACACTTAGTGAAAAAAAAAGAGTAAAAGTACCATTCCTGGAATTTCAGCAAAAACATATGTGTTAACCGCGTTTAAACAATGTGAGCAGTGTTGAAAAGGACCTTAAGAAGTGAATACACAATTCAGCAAGACAGATGTTGTAGGCTACCTGCCGAGATTTGCACCCACCTCTTTTCTAAGCATAAAAGAGCGTTACCTCCCGCAAGGTGTATGCAGTTCACGGCAGGCATGCAGAATTCGGCACAACACCTGCTCTGCAAAACATCACTAGACCTCGTGGGAGCAAGGCCTGATCATTGTTCTCTGCTCACGCAGTCTACCGTTGGTAGATTGTGTCTGACTTGACGGTGCTGTTTTTATTCCCCTGCATTCACCTGCAGCTCACGTTAGACTATGAAGTCGGCGAAAGTCAGCCAGTTATCTCGAACGCACCTATTGCCTACCAGTAATACAGCGTGGTAACTTCGACAGCTGTTTTCCAAAGCTAATATAATTATATCCTTATTAGCTAGACTATTACATGCTGGCTAATAACTGTTTTGAAGATTGGTCTCCAACATTGATAGTGATGCGTTGTTTCTGGTACCAACCATTCAGTTCATAGGGGTCCGTATTTGCGAGAGAGAGAGAGGATTTGCGGTGCGAATGTGTGCTGCGCAACGCTGCAATCAAAAACGATTTTAAAATGGGTCGCCAAATTTACCTGGGCGGCTGTTAATCTACCTCGGCGGCCCACTCAAGTAAAGCCTATGTGTGGGAAACACTGTGCAATGTGTGCAGGAGCTCAGGAGTCTACCAACAGGAAGTGGCACTGAATCAGGGGAGGCCACTGCTGGAACATGGAAGTGGTTCTCTCTCAGAGACAATAGGTGGTAGGCCATCTATACAACCTCCATGCCTCATTGCCTCAGCCTGGGGAGAGAACCCTTCCATGTCCACATCAGCATCCCCTGATTCAGTGCCATCTGAGCCAGAAAGTGTGTCAGGGGTAGAGGAGCCAGGGCCACCGCCTAAAAGGCAACGGCGTGACGCTGTCCTGGAGCTGCTTGAGAGGGCAGAGGAGAGGGCCAGGCGAGACGAGGCCAGGGGGGAGAGATTGCTAACTCTTCTGGAAAAAAATAGTGGAGAAGATGTAAAAAATAAAAAATGTAGAGACAAAAAATAAATATTTGTTGTGTTTTAAAAAAAATAATAATGAGCACTGACATATGAGAATTAAGATCTACAAATCAAATTTTGACAAAACAACTTTTCAATTGGTTAACAACAATTTACATTATATTTAAATCTGCTTTTATCCAAAGCAACTTACAACTGCTAATTATGTCAGAAGTTGCACGCCTCTGGAGCAACTAGGGGTTAAGTGTCCTGCTCAGGGACGCAATGGTAGATGTGTCACAGTGGGGAATTGAACCCAAGTCTCTCACACCAAAGGTAGGCGTCTTATCCACTGCCCCATCATTAATGTGCCGACGCAGCTGCTCCCCACAGTGCTGGTCTTGCTGAAGCTGACCACCTTCGTCTTCTGGCCCCAGTGCTTCTTCCACAGGCTCAATCACTTCTAGAGCCTTGAAAAATATGGACCGCCACCTGGTCTTCATTATGCCAAAAGCCCTTTCAACCACAGAAGGAGGCCTTAGCATGGTGACTGTTAATCCTCACGGCAACTGCACTCCTCACTGGCTCACTGTATGGTGTGATGAGCGTGATGGGCTGTGACATACACGGGTATCCACCATCCCCCAGAATACAATAGCCTTCAGGTGAACAGTGAACGCACATACAAAGGGCTTTTTTCAAAACTCTTGAATCGTGGACTGAGCCTGCAGCCAACAAATATGTCCAGGAACTGACACTGGTGGTCACACACTGCTTGCATCTGGACAGAATGAAACAATTTCCAGTTATAATAGCACTGAGTATCTGCACTTGGGTGCTTGACTCTGATGTGACATTGATGATGCCCACAACCCTGGCGAATGCTGCAGATCCAGCCAGACGTGCAAAGCCAGCACCAGTTGTATCCAGCTCATGAGGTGGTGGAAAGCAGATGAGCCTGTTTTTGATTATTTTGGTTGCAACCCTGTGGACGATATCATTGACTGAGGAACGTGAGATGCCAAACGTTCTTCAGACGACACGGTAAGATGTTGCACTTGTCAGTCAAAACAGGGACACAAGGACTTCTAGATCTTGACCCCAGCCATGGCCAAGTGGAGGGCGGAGGATGTCGACTGTGGTTCTGGAGAGGCAGAAGTCTGGTCGCAGGCAGGTTTGGGGAGTAACGGATTACATGTAATGCCGTTTCGTAATCAGGATACAAAAACAAAGTAACTGTATTCCGTTACAGTACAGAAAATAAAGACGTAATCAGATTACAGGTACATTTTGTAAAAACGGGGATTGATCACAGGGATTACTTGAAGCAGAAAATTTCCGTGAAACAGAAAATGTAGTGCTATTTGCTATTTACATGTCTGTTTCCTGTAAAAACACAAAGCTAGGGAGGGATCTGTTGCAGATATTGATCGGCGTGTAGCCAATAGTTGAATGTGCTTATGGCTCACCCCATCATGCAGACTCTGCGGTCCAAATCCAGCTCGCAGCCGGACCCTAGACCGCACACAGCCCCAAGACCGACGGAGGCCTGTCTGACTACTGGGAATGCAGTACGAAGGTGGTTTTCTTGCCGGTTTGGCTCTTGTCACCCCGGGGCTGAGTCAACTAATGAGGCTGTGTTTGGTCCTGTTTATGCCGTGTTCACTTGGAGGCTGCTGAATGCAGTTTCGTCGCACCCCTGGCCTGAAGACCTCCAGTGCTTGAGTAAAGATATAAACCTAAACACACACACTCTGGTGTGCCGAGCTCCCAGGACGGGCAGAGTAAGCTAATTTGACCAGTAGCTGCAGGCTAACTGAGCTAATTAGATAATGGCAGCTAGTTAGCAGCAGTTAGCTAACTTGCTACAGCAACAAGCAAAGCTATAACTTACAGTGGGGGAAATAAGTATTTGACCCCTTGCTGATTTTGCAGGTTTGCCCACTTACAAAGAATGCAACAATCTACAATTTTAATCATATGTACATTCTAACAGTGAAAGACAGAATCCCAAAGAAAATTCCAGAAAATCACATCATATGAATTTATTAAAATTGATAACCATCTGATGAGGAAAAACAAGTATTTGACCCCCTGGACAAACAGCATGTTAATATTTTGTAGAAAAGCCATTATTGGCCAGCACAGATGTCAAACGGTTTTTATTGTTGGTGACAAGGTTTGTGCACATTTCGGCAGGGATGTTGGCCCACTCCTCCCTGCAGACAGCCTCCAAATCATTCAGGTTCCGAGGTTGTCGCCTGGCAACTCGAATTTTAAGCTCCCTCCAAAGATTTTCAATTGGATTCAGGTCTGGAGACTGGCTAGGCCACTCCAGAACCTTGATGTGCTTCTTCTTCAGCCACTCTTTTGTTGCTTTGGCGGTGTGCTTAGGGTCGTTGTCGTGCTGAAACACCCATCCTCGACCCATCTTCAGCTCTCTCACTGAGGGAAGGAGATGTTGGTCCAGAATTCCACGATACATGGCCCCGTCCATCCTCCCCTCAATACGATGGAGTTGTCCCGTCCCCTTGGCTGAAAAGCACCCCCAAAGCATAATGTTGCCACCACCATGCTTGACGGTGGGGATGGTGTTCTTTGGGTTGTACTCGGTGTTCTTTGCCCTCCAAACACGACGAGTTGAGTTGAGGCCAAAAAGTTCTATTTTGGTCAGGTGACAGGTGTCTTTTATACAGGTAACGAGGTGAGGCAGGTGTATTTGATGTAGATAATTGGTTGGGATTGGGGCTTAAAGAAAGACTAACTGGCTTGTAGGAGCCAGAATACTTGCTGTTTGGTAGGGGGTCATATACTTGTTTTTCCTCATCAGATGGTTATCAATTTTTATAAATTCATATGATGTGATTTTCTGGAATTTTCTTTGGGATTCTGTCTTTCACTGTTAGAATGTACATATGATTAAAATTGTAGATTGTTGCATTCTTTGTAAGTGGGCAAACCTGCAAAATCAGCAAGGGGTCAAATACTTCTTTCCCCCACTGTATGTCCAGTACGGAACTCGTAAATAACAGAGTTGAGGCAGCGCACCAGGAAACATCAGAGAGAAAACCAGCAAATATTTTCCATGTCTGATGTAAAATCGGTGAATAAAGTTGTGCTTTTGTACAGTAATCAGTGGTGCCCGTCACAGAAACACTATTTTTCAGCAGCGCCATAAAAATTATAACATGTCCGTTTTTTACCCACTAAACAACTTCAGCTTCGCCAAAAGGAACGTCAGTGTCACACTGAGTAAAATTTCATTTTGTAGCTTTTCTATCAGAATTTACCTCCTTTTCTTCCTGCAGTCAGGAAGTACTAATATTAATGAAGGGCGTTTCACTGACCATTTATAGGCAACCATGGGCGTTGATTTACATGATTTATAAAGGGAACTTGCTTACAAGTGTGCTATGCACGGTTTTAGAAGTCTGAATATTTTTTGGTGTACGCCATTTTAAGCTTTTGGGAGTACATAGATTTTTAGTGAGGATTGTAAGCACAGTTTTATAAATGAGACCCTGGAAATTCTTATTTCTGCCTTCACTCTGTCACAATAAAGATGCACTGAGTTTAAATGAGTAGAATAACATCAACATGTCTTTTCAGAGCAAATGTCTCAGTTACTCTGAATAATAAACAGTTTTGAGTGGAAAAAATTTCTACCAAGAAATAGTCCCTGAAAACTTTCACAAATATATTTTTGAAGAGAAAAACATTTACATGTGAGGATATGTTGTTCGATAGCAGATCATGACATAAAGTAACTGTTGAACTTGATCTTTCTCATTCAACTCTGAAAAAGACGCTGACTATAATCACCTGGGTACTAAAGCTCAAACATACTGTAGCAAACTTAAAGAAGAGTTGAAAATAAATGACAAAATGAAAACTAATAATATGCAGCCCATAAATACTAAATCAAAATACATATCAGTAGTACTTGTGCTTTGTGCTAAAATAGAAAGTAATTAAATCCACATGATGTAATTTTTTTTATAATCTGCTGATAAATTAACAACAAAACACTGAACACGTCTCATGTTTGAAAGCAGACGTCCACACAGTAAGTTTATAAAATGCTGTCGACCATTTTTCTTTACCAACTCAGCTCTCTTTACAGACCTGGAAGAAAAACAACAAAATGTCAAGCTATAGGTTTATTCACGATGTAAGGATGCTGTCTGACGTGTTATTTTGAAATATACCCATTTAATTATCTGCAGAATAAATCATTACAGTATGATCATCATATGGCAGCTTTATTACCAAGAGCTGTTCCTGGTTTGACTTCAGAATAAACTGTTTCATTAGCTGCTGCAGGAGGTGATTTTCCTGTAGATGGAGAGATGAAATTGCCAATAAAGTCAGAATTAATAATGTTAGTGTACTGACAGGTACACTGTCAGAGTTAACGTCTCCACGAACACAAAGAATGACAGTATTGTAACGCCCACAGAGCTCAAACCAGCAGAGTAGTAGAGCTTTCACAGGATTTACTGATGTATGTAAACTGTTCTTAAACAAGGCATAAATACAAAATGTAAAATAAATATAACGTTACTTTCAAACTGTTCGTTTTTAAATAGCCGGCAACTTGAAATAGACCAGTTGTCGGCAGCACTGTATGCACGCAAACCTCACACAAGACAGGTGAATGACAGGTGAGGGAGAGAGAAAAGGGTCTTCAAAAAGCCTCAGTTTAGCTAGAAATTTACAGTGTAAGCTGAATGAATAGAGACTGCAGCTCTGCAGCTTCTCAAGATTAAAGCAGAGCTACCCTCTGTACAAGTACAAGTACAGAGGCGTCAGATTTTGAATGTAAATGAAAATTCAGACAAATTGTCACCACACTGACATCTCAGATAATGTGTTTTTTTAATGCCTTAATCTGTGGGATGAAAATATATTGGAAACACACGACACCCAACACACAATAAGATTCACATGCTGATACAAAACAGACAGAAATCTTAAGAGCCTAAAGGCCCAGATGTGTGTGAGACATGACAATTTCCAGCTCTGGTGACGCCTAGTGACAGTATGTAGTAGATACCGAAGGTCACTGAGATTAACTGAACTGCATGCTGAACCATATTTACCTCCAGCGTAATGATACGACACATTTCAAGATAAACTTTGAGCATGACTGTTGTCTCTGACTGTACCTGCAGTCCCAGCGTTCACCTCAGAGTAAACACAGACCTCCTCTGGTTCATGTCGCTTCTCTGTTAAGAAAACCAGATGAAACCAAAAACAATAAATCAATACTTCACTCTTCAGGGCAAAACATCTCTAAACTGTTTCCTATTTATTTATTTAGAGTACTCACTCTTCTTTCCAATGTTTTTAAGCTCGATCAAAGAATATGTGAAATCCTGGGACTCATCTGCAACTGAAATATACAAAAACAGCACTAATATTATTTTAAGTAATTTGATCTGGTTGCTGGAAATTCTGATGTGCAGTTCAAGCAAAAAGAAAGCTGACATCTAAAATGTTTTCACTTTTTTACACTTTTTTCACTTTTACAGTGCATGTTAATAAAATGATAAAAAGGTATATACTGTACCACTCTGTGTGTTTTCAAAGCCTTTGATTGTTTCATAGAGAGGAGCATCACCTGCAGCCACTGTCAAATTAATCTATTTAATTGCACGATACAAATTAAACACTATGTGAATTTAAAAAGTGTGTAGATATACATCAATTAAATGCTTACCGTGGACAGGAGAGGAGTAGTTTTCAGCAGAACCTCGATTAGTGCTCTCAGACTGGATTGGCCTACAACATGAATCAAACACAATACATATAAAAAGGAACAAGAAATGTTGCTGTTGTGTTCAAAATTAGAGAAGGGAGTGTTGTACCAACCTGATGGAGCAGGAATCTGTGAAAAAGACATTTGTTGTTACATGGTTTTGTTTTGTAAGTTGTTATTCAGCTATTCTATGTGATGAGATCAGAACACGTGTGTTTGAATAATTAAATCACATAATATCTAATAAAAGAAGAAAAGGTCTCACCTTTGGACGGTCTGTAGCGATACAAAAGGAGCAGAAGAAGAATAAGTACGATTCCACAAACCAGCCCAACAATCAACGGTACAGGAACTGAAGAGCTTTCAGGCCTGGACACTGATAAAACAAATAAATAATAACTTTGAGTCATGTCACATGAAGCATAGTAAAGCCACAAATCTATAACACATACAAACACATAAAAAAAAACATCTACAAATGCAGAGGTATAAACACATATGCACGTAGATAAACAACATAAATCCAAGTCTCAATGTCATGTAATGTTTTGACACACATGAGTACTTATAGTACACTATATAACAGAGTACAGTGTGAAATTATCCATTCACAATAAACATGACTGTCACAACCACTGATGCAGACTTTCTCCAGCTCCAACAGGTGAAATCAGCTGAAACTGATGCTACTTCAGATTCAGGTCAGTATTTGACCATGTTTCTTTCTCAGACAGAAACACAGTTTACACAGAAGAAGATGCAGCAGTTGTTTTAATCCTACTCACCTTTAACTGACATCCAGCTCTGTGCTGACTCTTCTCCTGAGTGTTGACACTTGTAGAAACCCTCATCTGACTTCAACACTGCAGAGATGTTCAGCTCCCTTCTGCTATCATTTTGAATCAGTTTGTCATTTCGATAGAAAAACACATCTGAAACTAATTTTTCTCTCTTCAACTTGCAGCTGAGACTAACAGGATCTCCCTCAGTCACAGGACGGACAGGGCTCACCAGGATAATATGTTCATCTGTAAAACAGAATATGAGGTTTCAGTCAGAGATCAGCTGCTGCAGAACTTCAGAATAAGTGGATGGAGGACGATGAGAAGAGATCACAGATCTGATTGTTTTCTTTGCAACCATAAAATTATTACCTTGAGTTTTTACAAATTATGTTAATATATTTATATAAGTCTTAAGCTAATTAGCTACAATTACTCAGATACCATGAAGCAGTAATGGGCCAAACTCTTGTCAGATTGTCAGTACATCATCCTCCTCAGTGTAAATGTACACAACATCTAATATTCAGTATGTTGAAACACATAATATAATTTATAAAGAACAGAAAACATAATGAAACCATACTCTGTTTAGTGATGTTGACTGCGTTGCTGAACTCTCCTGATCCAGACTCACACCAGTACACTGCATCACTCTGCTGGTTACTGTTTATGCTGCATGTGGATCCAGTCATTGTGCCCCAGTAGGAGCAGTATGATGAGTATGACAGGTAGCGGTCTTTAGTAAACCTCCTCACTCTCCACTCAGTAGAGTTTCCCTCACAGCTCAGTGAGACAGAGTCAGAGGTGAAGTGTTGCACTCTGTCAGGACTCACTGTGAGAGACGCTGATGAATGAAAATCTGAAAAACAACATGTAATAATGGGTCAAAGCAAACAGAGATCTTAAGATTTAAAATGCTACAATGCAAATATTCCTTTATTTCTGAGTATTAGTGCTAACATTAAAACAAGGTGCAGTGTTTTGGTGAAACTGGTTTCTACCTTGAAAACTTTTTATTTTAAATGATAAACAACCAAGTGACTACAGCTGCTGTTGTCTGTAAAGTAGGAACTTGAACCTTTTCCTCTTATTTGTCGGAGATGTTTGTTTTATCGCAGTTAAAATGATAAAAAATGAAAAGGTAATAGTAAACAAAACAATTTTCTTTTAAAACAAAACATACTAACAGACTCAAACGTGACATGCTCACCATTTAATAAAAAAAATTACACAGTGCTATCCTTATTGAAAGGTCGCCATGGTAGCGACGTCAAGATAGTCCTGCTCTAAAGCATATATTGCTTTATTGTCTATTGTCCCCTAAATACGACCAGCATTTAACCCTCTCATGCATGAATTATTATAAAAATTATCTAGATTTAATATTATTTTTATTACTCAAAACTGGGCTAATATACAAATCCATTTACATGTTTTTCAAAATCCTGTTTATTATTTTTATTTATTATTATTTATTATTTATCTGTCCCCGTATGTGGACACCATGCAACAAAAGGAGTAAAATGCCACACCTGACAAAATGGAATATTATGTTTTTTATGTCATGTTATGCTGTTTATTTAAGCTCAAAATGAAAAATAAGACTATAAAAATATATTTTAGAAAACACTCACAGTGGTATTGATAACTGTAGTTACATGTATGCGGAAACCCAGCAGCTTATTGTTATCCTCATCTAACTTCATGTTGAATCATCTCAGTTTTTTCATATCAACATTTAACAGATTACATAGTTCTAGTTAAAACTGACTTCTTTGCTGTATGTGAGCATAATACTTATTCTTATTTTGTGTAAAGGCCACAAAGCAGTCAAAAGTTGCCGTTTGATGCTGTAATATGCACATTTGCATAATTATTAATGTTCATATATTTGTTAATAAATGTCTGTTTTATTATAATATAATCGAATTTATCACATATTTTAAAAACTAGAATAGATAAACTAGCTGGTTAGAGAAATCAAACTTGATGCCATTTCAGTCCACTGGTGCATGACGTCCACATACTGTACGTGGAAAGTTGGTTTTTGGTGTATAAAAACTACATTTTACTCTAAATTTAAATTTATAAAACATAAACTTTTTAATAATACTTTACTGTACATACTACTATTTTTTTATCTTGACTGACCTCCTTGAATAAAAGTTTTTCACAAATAAGCCTGGAGACATTTAGCACGTGGCCATCATCACAGTCGTCCATCTTGGCTTGATGAGCTCAACAAGCAATAAATATTTTGAAAACTGTTACTATGTGACTTTCAATCAACTGACACCGTCCTCAAATGACTTGGAGACCATGATTTAGTAACCCAAAATGGAGTTAGAATAACTGACCACAAATGTGGACGCCATGCATGAAAGGGTTTGAACAACAAGCTGTGTTGAAGAAGACTTAAAACTAATGACTGAGATCATAAATTCATTATGAAAGTGTTTACTGAGGTAGTACATCAGGTGAGAAGTAGCCTCATTTTACCATTTTTTTCTAACTGAGAGAAGCACAGACAGAAACAAACTGACCTGCAGACCAGACAAACTTTGGTTCACTGTAAGAAGTGTAATACACTGGATCTCCTCTTCCAGCTCTGCACTTATATCCTGCTGTGTGTGTCTGTCCATGAACGATGTAGGAATCCTGTTCAGTCCCGTTGCTGCTGCCAGGTAGCAGCTCTTGGTCGTAGTAGTTGCCTGATAGTTTGGGAACAGCCTTAAACCAGAAGAACCTCCATCCTGCAGATGGATCTTTAACTCTGCAGCTCAGAGTTACTGAGGCTCCAGGACTCAGCCAGGATGGAGACACAGTGAGGACAGGCTGGGGTCTATCTGTTGGAGAGGGATTTTAAGAAGAAAAACATGTCATAACCTTTAAACGAACTGTATAATATTCACTTTGAGAGAAATGTGATGTGACTCACTGTATGAGACTGTTAATTTGACAGGATCACTCCAGTCTGTTGAAGTCTGCTGTGCACTTTTCATTCTGCCCTTACAGCTGTAGTCTCCACTGTGGGATGAGTAAGCAGATCTAATCCTGTATTCACTGTCTTTTAAAGGTTTGTATGAGCTCGTTGTTTCCCACTCGTACTCCCACTCAGTGTCTCCTCCGTCCTTAATCTCACATCTCAGAGTGATCGTCTCTCCTGAGTATATTTCAGACCAGTTTGGTTGCAGAGTCACAACAGCCCTGTTTGGGACTGTTTGCAAAATGTAATCTCTTTATCAATTAATAATTATGGATTCAAAACTGTTTTTAAATTATGTTTCAAAAACAAATCAAACTCACTAATTTTGTTGATGCTGACTGCATTACTGTGCTCTGTGTAGTAAACTGGGTCTCCTCTTCCTCCTCTGCACCAGTAGAGTCCTCCCTGTGAGACACTGATTTGTCCATCTGAGATGAAGACAGCATCTTGTGTGTTCAGGGGTTCAGAGGTTTTCTCTCCTCTGTACCAGAAGTATTTCCAACCAGATGACAGGTTCACAGAGCAGCTCAGGGTCACACTGCCCCCTGCTGGAAAGTCTCTCCTGTCAGCACTCAGTTCAGCCTTTGGTCTCTGTGCTGTTTGATTTAGGACAAAGACATAAAAAAGGAAATGAATCACTGTCTCTGTGAATTAGTTCTTATTAAATAGTGCAGCACATAGGCAAATACTTGAATTTTGAGACCCTGAAAGCATGTGTTGCTCAAGTCTTCAGACTCTTTTGCATCCTGCTTTGAACAAACCAAGAAACTCCATGAATTCCTTTAAAAATATAAAATATAAATTACATGATAATTTTACACTGCACTACTGAATGCTACATTTGTGACCTTTGCGAAAACCTGTGTTTTAGTGTTGAAGATTAAGGTGAACACTTTCACTGTGTTTTTCTGGAAGACAACTGTATCATACATCCGATCTACTGATCGTGAGTTAACTCAACCAGTTGCCCAAAGGTTAGGTTCACACCCAGAACCTTCTTGCTGTGGTGAACAGTGTTAAACTGCACCATCGTTACACCTATAAGTTACTTGATATTCGTTGTTCATTCCTGTACATTTCCCTGTGAATGATTATATTTTAAAAGCTGCAGTACTCTGATTACTGGCTCCTTTACACTTATTTTGTTCCCACATTAAAAAACAAACATCTTTTGTTACTGTGTGACCTGAAGAGAGCGACATAATTGTTGAAGAAATAAGAGTTTTCTGTTGCGTTATTTAGATTTTTCATTTTCATTACAGATGACAGACGGTCCAACTTACATGATACTGTCAGTGTGATGACATCACTCAACTCTGTTGAGGAATATGAGTCTCTTCTACCCTTACAGCTGTAGTCTCCACTGTGGGATAAGTAAGCATATTTAATCCTGTATTCACTGTCTTTTAAAGGTTTGTATGAGCTCGTTGTTTTCCACTCGTACTCCCACTCAGTGTCTCCTCCGTTCTTGATCTCACATCTCAGAGTGATCGTCTCTCCTGAGTATATTTCAGACCAGTTTGGTTGCAGAGTCACAACAGCCCTGTTTGGGACTGTTTATGATCAAGAATTCATAGTGAGGATACAAAAATGACAAAATGGTAAATCTATAGCAAAATGTAATCTCTTTATCAATTAATAATTATGGATTCAAAACTGTTTTTAAATTATGTTTCAAAAACAAATCAAACTCACTAATTTTGTCGATACCGACTGCATCACTGTCCTCTGTGTAGTAAACTGGGTCTCCTCTTCCTCCTCTGCACCAGTAGAGTCCTCCCTGTGAGACACTGATTTGTCCATCTGAGATGAAGACAGCATCTTGTGTGTTCAGGGGTTCAGAGGTTTTCTCTCCTCTGTACCAGAAGTATTTCCAACCAGATGACAGGTTCACAGAGCAGCTCAGGGTCACACTGCCCCCTGCTGGAAAGTCTCTCCTGTCAGCGCTCAGTTCAGCCTTTGGTCTCTGTGCTGTTTGATTTAGGACAAAGACATAAAAAAGGAAATGAATCACTGTCTCTGTGAATTAGTTCTTATTAAATAGTGCAGCACATAGGCAAATACTTGAATTTTGAGACCCTGAAAGCATGTGTTGCTCAAGTCTTCAGACTCTTTTGCATCCTGCTTTGAACAAACCAAGAAACTCCATGAATTCCTTTAAAAATATAAAATATAAATTACATGATAATTTTACACTGCACTACTGAATGCTACATTTGTGACCTTTGCGAAAACCTGTGTTTTAGTGTTGAAGATTAAGGTGAACACTTTCACTGTGTTTTTCTGGAAGACAACTGTATCATACATCCGATCTACTGATCGTGAGTTAACTCAACCAGTTGGCCAAAGGTTAGGTTCACACCCAGAACCTTCTTGCTGTGGTGAACAGTGTTAAACTGCACCATCGTTACACCTATAAGTTACTTGATATTCGTTGTTCATTCCTGTACATTTGTGAATGATTATATTTTCAAAGCTGCAGTACTCTGATTACTGGCTCCTTTACACTTATTTTGTTCCCACATTAAAAAAACAAACATTAGTTACTGTGTGACCTGAAGAGAGCGACATAATTGTTGGAGAAATAAGAGTTTTCTGTTGCGTTATTTAGATTTTTCATTTTCATTACAGATGACAGACGGTCCAACTTACATGATACTGTCAGTGTGATGACATCACTCCACTCTGTTGAGGAATATGAGTCTCTTCTACCCTTACAGCTGTAGTCTCCACTGTGGGACACAGTAGCTCTGCTGATCCTGTATTCATTGTCTGTTGGAGGTCTGTTTAATTTGGCTGGTGTCCATTCATACGTCCATTTAGTGTCTCCTCCTCCCTGGATCTCACATCTGACAGTGAACTTCTCACCACTGAAGATCTGAAGCCAGTTGGGTTGGAGAGTCACAACGGCCCTGTTGGACACTGTTCACACAAAAAGTACACAGTTAGGATTCTAATAGAAATTTAAACACCTCAATGTTTTCAGCACCACTTCTAAGTTTTTTCATCAGGCAACAATTTGACTTTTGTATGAAGGTTCAATAAATAATACAAATACGACTCAACATCCATGACAACAAAAGCAGTTCAGAAACAAGCAATCAAACTTATAAAGCAACGTGTTTCAAATGAGGCAAAAACATCCGGAAGTGAAACATACAAAGATAATGCAGTCACATGTAGTTAAATTAGGGTTGAGTGATGTCTGCAAAATTGGCATTGGACGATGTCTATAATGAAACACCTGGATGGACAAAGACATTGATAGGCTACATAATTACCAAACTGGCATGCCGGGTGGAAACATCTAGATAAAACGAGTTCTGTGTCATTTCACCGACTTTATAAAACATAAACTACTACTGATGGAGAAAGCAAGACAGGGAGAGAGAGAAAGAGAGAGGCGGGCTGGTGCAAAGTAGGTACATTTACAAATAACAAAATAATAAAAATAATGTCTGTGGGGATTAAAACATGATTTCACAGGGCGGTATAATGTAAAACATATGTGTGGGGGGTTTGGTGGTCATCCCCCAAGAACATTTTATTTATATATATATATATATATATATACTGTATATATATATACTGTATATATATATATATATAAAGCGAATGTTGTTTTCCCCTGAGAATTCATTTTCTCGTGATCACGAGATAACAAACCATAGCTGAATACAGGGACTGGCAAGTGCAAGTTCCCGACGGCTATTTCAAAGGTTCGGAAAGCCGTCAGGAAATGTGTAACATTACATGGATTCCCCTGAATGAGAAGGTCTTTCCTCTGCCAAGAACGCACATAGTCCAGCACATGCTTTAGAGTAATGTGAGCATGTGAAACAGTCTTTTCATAAGAACTTTGTTATAGAGGATTATAAAAATATAAAAAAGAAAAATTTTGAGGATTGAACACACAACCTTAAGACTATAAGCCCTGTGCTCTACCAAGTGAGCTAACCAATGACATTATAAACTACACTATAATTACCATTTTCTACCATTCTATACATGTCTATTTGAATTTTTTTGTAAATGTGCCCTGAATTGATGAAGATATCTGTTGTGATGTGGAAGAGAATCTGTGATACAACAGACTGGAACGTCAGCCAAAGGGATGTATCCCATGCAACAGTCCTGTCTCTTTGTTTTCTGTATTACAATGACATGTTCTGTCCACAAATTCGAACAAATTACAGTTCGAACAGTAAAAGCATAGCTGTGATTCCTGTCCTCTCTCCTGCAATGTATAACTTTGTACTGGTGAAAGTGATATATGCCAGACAAAAAAAGTGCAGCCTTGTGCATTTTCAATCATTGTCATCAAAATCTTAGCCAGAGTGTACTTACAGAGAATACTCAGAAAATACTTACAGAGTACACGGTTATATTGACAAGATGGCGAAACATTTTGACTTGCTTGTTCATAAACAAGACACAAGGACTTGTCGTTCTGATGGCACTGTTCAAGTTCAATGACATAAAGATTTGCTTTTGACAGAGACTAAGTTATGGGCTTTTGCAGGTAATCCACTGTGTTGTGCCGTTTGCACTACCTGTTTGAGAAATGCACTTACTGTTTTGCAAATGTTAAGGATGATTCGAGAAATGCACCAAAGCGACCGAGAAAAACTGTAAAACAACTAGTTTGCATCCCTAATTCACTTTAACATTACAAACCTCAACTCCTCCGTGGTCAACACCGTCCTTTTTTTATTTAATTTAACTATGAAGATGTAACTTACAGTATGTGTACAGGACAGAGCTGAAACCTGACAACTTAACGTTAATTGTTTTTCTTCGCTAACTTTCACCATCACTTTCTGCCGATCTCTCCTTCACATCCGCTCGTCCTTTGAAGAATGAGGAGAGGGAGACAGCCATGCATTCAGTGTTAGGGTGCTGAAAATTATTAACGATCGTTAATATGACTTATTTTGAAAAATAAGTCATATTAACCCACTGTATCTCAAGTAAAAGCCTACCTCAAAGTATTTACTGCCAACAATGTTACTTAGTTTTTTTCTATGTGGTTCAAATTATTTTGGATCTTTTGCTAAGTTCTCTGTTCTAATTTCATAAAATTGCTTTTTATAAGTAAACTAGTTATTCTCTTTGGTTTTGCTGGGTCTTATACAATGAACTACTTTAAATCCACTATGCAGACAATGAAAGGAACTTTGCTTTTGCAGACTTAGGCCTATTCACACATATAAAACACACATTATTTTATACAAAGAATGTTGGCCTATGTTAATTGCTGATTTGTTTATACTAGAACAAATTTCTTCAACATTTCTTTTAAAGAGGTGGTATTATGTTTTTTGGCTTTTTCCCTTTCAGTTATATACCTTTTTTGTGCAGGTTTGCAAAGCGAAAAAGTCCAAAGTCCCCACAGAAAATTCTGCTCTGGACTGCCTGAAAACAGCTCCTTTGTAGTCCAGCCGCTTCCCTTTCATCCCTGTGAGGACACAGGGATGAAAGCTAAATGCGCCTCATATAACACTCACCAAGCGGCTACTCCTGACATGCCCTCAAAAACACTGAGCTGCAGCACACACCTCTCCTCTCCCTTCCAAACACTAGCTACCCTCCAGGCAGTCACTGGACATAAAGTTGTTACTATGATGTAGAGACAGAGCTCAGTTAAAACTTTATGGATGAAAAATACTTTTAATAACTCTCCACTCTGAAACTCTTCCTTTATTTCGCCAAGCTGGTCAGCAACATGTAGCCTACAACTGAATCAAGCCGTTTACCAGCTTCTCACTGACGCACCCTTCTCTGCTTCTGATTGGCTAGTAGTCCTTAACTGGGAACTGCGCATTTGCAACTCCCAACAAAGATCTTTTAGAGACCAGATGTATCACTCCATAGCTAAAATAAAGCCTTCAACACAGGGTGAAAAGAGGAGCTGCAGCAATGTGCAGTATGAAAAAAAATATGGTGTTTTTTGAAAATTAAATCATGTAAACCTGTTCTGGTACAACCTCTAAATAAGATTTTGAATCTCAAAATAAGGATAATACCACCTCTCTAATATCCCTTTTTAAATGTAGTTTATATTTATATTTACTAAAATATGTTAAAACAGACAAACAAGTTGCGTACACTGGATCATGTGGCTTGGGGGCAATTGTAACACCCCTGATGTTGCAGCTATGATAAAATCTTGTATGCCTGCTAGCCACAACTATATTACCATATATTACCTTGAGCTGGGGGCGTGCCTGCTGCGGGCTCTGCACTCACCTGATCTGCAATCAGCGCACCTGACCTGCATTCCTCAATCACCGCTGCTTAAAGGAGAGTCTGAGACATCCAGTCCCCGCCGGATCGTGTGATCTCCACGCCTATGTCGTGTCAGTCCCAGCCAACCTTTGACTAGCCTAGAACCTTGTGAATCGTTGCATCTGGTTAACCCTTGTTGCTCTGTCTCTCCCAGAAGACTCCCACCGCCTCAGCGACCACCTGCATGTTGGCCTCAGTTCCGGCCGCAGCCTGGACACTTCCCAGCGCACGGATTTCCCTACACCCCGGACCTGGAGAGAGCCCTAGCCCCGAGATCTCAGACTTCCCTTGCTGATTCTCTTTGAATAAACTGTCTAACTCTGATCTGCGTTTGGGTCTTCTCTGCCTGAAACCTGACAATTTCAGTGCTGTTAATACTGTTAAATTGTCATATTGTAGATACTGAATACCAATACACCTAACTCAAGTCATCTCTCCTGCACAAAATACTTATACTTATTTATTCCAGCATCCTTTGCACTGTGCTTCATTGCACTGTGTATGGTTTTACCATTGAGCAAAGGAGGGCAATTGAAGGGTGCCTCGCGATTTCTCTCTCCCTGAACCTGGCTCACAATATTTCTTCAACAATTTGGAGTTATCAGAATCTTGGAGCTGAATAAGATGTTATTTAGAAACACAGACTCTATTAAGTAAATAAAAAAACTTCTCTGTGTGCTGGTGATACTGCTGTAGAAATTCAAACTGTAATCAAATTGTAGACAGTGAGGAAGGTATTTTTCTGCTGGTTTTACAGACTAAAATCTATTGATAAAATCAGATCTGCTGTAGCTCAGTATTTTCAGCTGATTGTAAGTCACTAAACTGAAACACATGTTCTGAGTCCAGACAGAGATATGATAGGATGATTGTAGTCATATTATACAGGGCTTACAGGTTTAGTTTTTTTGTTTGTTTTTGGACTCAATAGGAATACTGTGGGCAATTTCTAAAATGTGTTTTTGAACAATATTACTTATTACATTATTCAGTGACTGGGGAAGAGGGGCCAAAAACAAGGCTTCACACCCTCCTGTTAGTTGACCTGATCAGCTCCTGGCTACAGACCTATGTTAATTTTTTCATTACTGTTGATATTTGCTACTGTACCGACATGAGTGTTTTCATCACTACTGATATTTAAATAAAGCATATTATATTATTCCGGAACAAATAACTAAACTCACCAGTTTTCTGAATGGTGACTGTATCACTGTCCCGAGTGAAGGTCTCTGGATCTCCTCTTCCTCCTCTGCAGTGGTACAGACCTCCTTGTGAGACTCTGATAGCTTTGTCTGCTCCACCATCCCTTAAGCGCTGAGCTCCAGAAGAGCGTGATGTACGACTGAACCAGTAGTATTTCCAGTCAGCAGAGCCCTCCACAGAACAGCTCAGTGTCACAGCGCCCCTCACTGGTATAATGGTTTTGTCTGCTGTCAGTGTGGGCTTAGGTCTATCTGCTGTTCAGTTCAGAGAAGAAAAAACAAAACAAGTAAATGGCTTTAATAGAATTTAGCTCAGAAAAATGTATGTGCAACATGTGACAATTTTCTCTCCTTAGTTAGTAATAAACTAGTTACCACATAACTAGCTAGGTAATGTCAGAGCCCTTTAGAGAGAGAGTCGCATCATCTCCGTTCACTCCATCGGACCATTTTTTCAACAGCAATGGTTGATCATGGAGCGTCTGAGTAGTTCCCAGAAGTTAGCAGCAAATGCTAGCACAGCAGAGCTATTTGGGATGCATGGGATATGTGGTATTTAATAAAATATAAATATATTAGTGGTGCATGTATGAATAAAATACTTCAAAATGTAATTTGGTGGTTTTTTGGTGGGTGGGGGGATTTTAATTTAGTTAATTATATTAGTGGGGCTTGTATGAAGATCCATTTTGGAGTACAAGGGACCAAAGAGAGACTGAAACAGGCAGTTTAAAAGGAAAGTTTAAATAGGTTTAAATTTTAAGAAATAAATGGAGATTTACAACTAACATTAAAATGAGTATGTTAATATATTATAAAACCAATCTTCATAGTAAACATGTATTCTATAAGAGCAGTAGGTTCTGCATGATGGAGGAGTAGTGATGCTGAAGCCATAGTGATAGAAAACAACACATGATTGTAAATGCCTATGAAATATATCATATAGAAGGAAAAGTTATATTATTTTAATTCTCTTCTCTCAGTGTCTGCATCCCTTCTGTCTTCGCTCACTTTCCCTTCTCTTAGTCTCTATATCCCTTCTTTCCTCAATCTTTGAATCTGATGCGAGTAGAAGAGACGGTACTGTTAATGTTGTATTTATTCAAAATAATATTTTACCACCTCAGAATAAATAATACTGTTTAAGAGTTAAAACTTATTATACCTGTCTCACTTTTAAGTATATTTTCGATCAGCAGCTAGGACTTTAATATTTACAGGTTTGAGGACGATGCACAAAGATGATGCAATAGCCTGGTCTGCCTCAAAATGTGCCTACAGAGCGACTTGAGCTTATTTTTCATACAACAATTGAGGTTTATCTATACCACATTAATGTGCAATAGTGGCTGAACCATATTGGTGAACACTCAATACTTACTGGATATGTTTGCACTGATTACATATTCACATCATCAACATAGTTCCTGTGTGTGAGAACCGTTTGAAATACTAAAAACATTCTCTCACTGACCATCCCAACAATTTTCCGACTGAGACAGTACAGCAGCTTCTTGGTTCAAACATGGGGATGAATGGATTAAGGTATCAACAACTCACAAAAGTCCACAGATAGGCAACTGTAATAGGGATATGTGTTTTTAGATTTATTAAAGTGAATGAAAGGGTTATTTACATATGATTTATTTTTATAATTTTATATATTTTTTAGTGATGTGTCTGTATCGAGGCTTCGAGGCGCGTGTTGAGTAATCCAGGGTGATTTTTGTGAAGCGCGTATCGAGGCTTGTGTTGGTGACGTATGTGGTGACGTTCGAAGCCTCGCGAGCCGGCCGTATCACGTGACTGATTCAGGAAATGGGTCGTGGGTTTGGTGTGTGATTCCAAAGGAGCAGCAAAATACAATCATTAACATTTTCCGGACTTTTTAATTTTATTTCAGATTTTAATTTAACACAATTAGATTGTATCTACAGATTATTTTATCACAACTTGTGATGAAACAGGACATTTTTAGTTCAGTTAGACTTGCGGCAGCCAGAAGATTTTTTTTTGACATAGTGGTTTTTGTAAGAATAAAACTGGGGCGTCTTACCCCATATTACCCTAATAATAATAATGTTCTAAAGCAGGTAAAATCATCTCCAAAAGAAGAAATCGCCTGAAGCTCAGCACTGTGGAAAAATAAAAATGAATAAATGTGGTCTCTATTATCTAAAGTCACAAACCAAACAACACATTCACATCATAACCCTCTCCATTGTTTCCACGTTCCCATTGACCCTATCATTGTATCATAAAGACACAGACACCATATTAATAAGTTTATCATTTATGTATCGGCATGACAAACATCATACATGAGTTTATTCAGTTCAAAGCTTCACTCACAAAAGCCATGGTGCCATTATAATCACTCTGCCTGTTTTACATTTATTGTCCACTAGATGGGACAGTAGAGCAAATGAAGCACCGTGAAGCTTCGGACCATGAGTGAATCAATTGGACGGAAAGCTTCAATGCTTCATGAAGCTTCATCTCACCATCACTAATATTTTTATTAACTGAATATGTCATGATCTTGGAGTTGAACAAGACGTTATTTAGAAACACTGAGCTGGTTAAGTTAATAAAGAAATAATTGCGTGTGCTGGTGACGAATTCTGTATAGGCCTATACCATTCATTGTATTGTCACTATCTATACTCCTGTTTTATTTTGTCATTTCATTCGTGTTTGGTGCTTTTGTCTAGCTTTGTTTAAAGTTTGTCTTGATTCCTCATGTGTCTCACCTGTGACTAATTACCCTGCCTACATGTCCCAGTATATATTGCCCTTAGTTCTGCTCAGTCTTTGTTGCATATGAGTTGACATATTAACAATAAGTTGTTGAGTGTTCTGCGTACTGCTCTGTTTTTCTCCTGGATTTCCGGCCTGTTCCTTTGTTCTTGGTTTACTCTGCCTTAGTTGGACTTTACCCCTGTGTCTGGATAACCTTGCCTTTTGTTTGGACATTTGTTTTGACTAATTACTGTTTCAATAAACCTGCAAATTGAACCAGCCTTGCTGGGGCGAGTTCAGCGCCAACAAAACGTAGCTAAATGTTTTGCGCAACGTGGCAAGGAAACAAGTCGTTCGACACGAAAGTGTTGCAAACCGGTGCAAAATGTTTTGAGATTGAACTCGCCCCTGGTACCTACACCGGAGCTGATCGCTGCCATTATAGTCAATGCTTTTGAGTCCACCAGGCGCGGCCGCAGGATAAACATTATATTAGTTATTAAGATCAATAACCCTGGTACCATGGGATTACTAAAAGGACTGTTAAAAAGTTACTTCTGATCTGAATTTTAAAACATGGTGTTTTCAAGAGGAACACTCTTTCTTTCTTTTACTGTCAAATGTCCTTTTTTTAAAAAATAGTAGCCTAATGTAACTAGCTGTGTCAGTTTGCTGTAAAAATACTGTAAATCAATACATTTATTATATAAATTCAAAAATTGCCATTTTGTCGTTTCTCTTGCTCATTTTCAATACAGCCTCCGGGAACTATGTGCGGTCTCCATGAACCACGTGACGATCAAGAATGTCTTTATTTTTTCAATTTTCTCTCTTTATAGGGCTCTAGCTAATGTTAATGTCTTCTGAGTGCAGTTTCTTTAGTGGATACCATGGTGATCATGTGGTCTAAAAGGTGCCCTGTTGAGTTCAGCAGATTCAGTGTGATTTTTATTCACTTATTAGAAGACAGCTGCACAGTTCTCTGTTCTTGTTTCTACATTTCTGTGAATCATAATTCAACAGAACATAAAGTTATTCTGTTCCCTCATTAAAAAACAACCACAAGTTGTTACTGAGCTCCCTGTAAGACCCTTCTTTGTTGTTGTTGGATAAATGTTTCCTGCTGTTTTGTTTTGATAAATGAACATATTAAAAATATTTTCAGTATGAACACACCTCAAAACACAGACGGTCCAACTTACCTGATACTGTCAATGTGATGACATCACTCCACTGTGTTAACAAATAGTCTCTTCGACCCTTACAGCTGTAGTCTCCACTGTGGGACTCAGTAGCTCTGCTGATCCTGTATTCTTTGTGTTGTGGAGGTGTTTCTGAGCTGGGTGTCCTCCATTCATACTCCCACTCTGTGTCTCCAACATCCTGGATCTCACAGCTGAGAGTGATCGTCTCTCCTCTGAATATCTGAGGCCAGTTGGGTTGCAGGATCACATCAACCCTGTTTCGAACTGTTAACATAAAAACACCAGTTAAGATCCAAACCAGATTAAATACTAAACAGATCAAATGTAGTAATTTATAATAAAAAAATAAAAAATATAAAGAACACAAACAAATACAATTGAACAGCTTTAACACAACCAGGGTTTTTCATGGCTCAGAATGGGCCTTTGGGGGGTGACTTTGCACGACACTAAGCATTGCCGGTACACGTACAGTAATTTTTTCCAATTATTAATTGTTTTCAGTTATTCGATTATTGTTCAAGACAAATGCTGTACTTGGTGTTTATGCAAAGTAGCCTAGTCAATAATAATAACCGTGCATACAGAACAACGAGTTCAGCATTTCTAAAGTTTGCTGTAGTCCCTCAACCTTTTTTTTAATGCCCCGCCTACTCCTGGCTGTGATTGGTTGGTTCGCGATATGTGACTTTGACGAGCTTGATGCATATGGCTGCATGAACGGCTCCTGATCTCCCTGCGGAGATTAGCAGGCAGGAGAAAACGGGAACAGGTGAGCGTCACGTGGAGCCCAGAGGACCTGATATGGAGAGGGCAGAGAACAGTACCGTCAAAGAGTAAAATGTAAAAGTGGCAGTACCGGTGAATGACGGTACACTTCAAGCACAAACAGCTTTTATATTGTGAGAAATAACAGTAAGTCATCTCTCCCAGTAGCTCAAGCTCAGCTTCCTAGCGAAGCGTTCAGGCGCAGTCAAACCAACGCAGCAGCTGGTTTATTAATCCTGCGCCAGCTGCATGTGTAAAAAAAACAACAAAAAAAAAGGTGACTGCTGGAAGTCAAGACGTCATATTTGAGTTAACTGTATGTTCTGCTTTTTCTCTGGGCTGGCAATTAAAAATATATTTCAATAAAATATTTATAATGACAAATTTGGGATTTGACTCTGAGAAGAGTGCACTTTTAGATTTAAGTTTTTTGGGTAGGCATAATCAAATCAAAACAAGATGTGTATTAACCACATACTGTTGCCGATCACAGGGAGTATGCACACGGATGTAATTTCTGTTACACACACCCACAAACACACTCATGTAGCCACTAATGGATTTCAGCATGTCGCTGAAGAGAGAGTTTTTCAAAAACTCTACCAAATCCAAACTTTCGAGCACAAGCGTGGATTCAGCTGCCACCAATTCTGGGTCCAACTCCACCAACAACAGGACCAGCGTTGGTCCTCCTCCTGTCCAGCCTGCTAACGTTGAGGCTGCTAGCTCTGTTGTCAGCCTAAAGTTACACGTCGAGCCTTTTCAGCCAAAGGATTTTAACTTTCCATCCAGCCGTTTTGGGACAGAAAGCTTCTCAAGATCATTCAGTTCAAGTTGGTTTCAGCAGTGGAAATGGCTTCATTATGTGAAAGAGACAAATAAAGTATTATGCTTCACATGTTGCTGTGTTGTTGCAAAGAAGCTAATTATTGAAGACCGCACACGAGCTGACGCCACATTTGTGAAGGGAGGCTTCTCAAATAGGCAAAAGGCTGTGGAAAAATTTAGAGAGCATGAAAAATCATGTTTTCATCTTGAAGCTCTTTACAAGATTGCCGCGTTAAGTAGCACAGCAATCAATGCTCAGAAGGGAGAACTGGATGTCAGATACAGTGCAAAATGAAATACTGGAGCGCTTTGCACATGCTGTTCAGCGTAAGATAGTAGCTGGGGCATCTGACTCTCATTACTACGGACTGACCGCTGACGGAACAACAGACACTGGGTCATCTGAGCAGTTCTCTTGTCATTTGTTTTATGTGTATTCAACCCTTTCCCAGCAGAGTGTATTTTTGGGGTTTTATAATGCACCTGACACAACATCAGAAACCCTCTTTCTCTGCATACATGACATCTTCCTGCAACTGAACATTCCTTTGGAAAAACTACAAGGCTACTGTTGGTGCCAGTAACGTCGCTTTTCTGGAGTACAAGCAAGACTTAAGGAGGTTTGTCCTGGTTCGTTATTTGTCCACTGCCGCAACCATGCTCTTGATCTGGCTCTGCAAGAGGTAGCACGTGATGTGCGTCTTGTAGCAGATGCATTTGTGCAGAGCGTTGCCACACTCATCAGAGAGTCAGCAAAACGCCAAAACGTGTTCAAGTCTTTTTTTTGGCGATGAAGATTATGTAACATTCTTGCGCTGTTTCCGACACGGCGGTGTGTGCCTATGGCCCACTTTTGGAGATGCTACGTACACTCCAGCAGGATCCAGCTCGTTTTCGCAGCACCACAGCAGTGGAGGAAGTCATGTCAGAAAAGGGCGAATCACTGTGGCAACGTGAATCTTATGAAGCACTTGATCTAGTGAGATCAGAAATCGAGCGCAGGTTTGACCAAGTCTGGATGACTATTGCCGCACAGAGGGAGCATATTACCGTGGATTTCGCAAAGGAGACCTTCAGCTTCCCAGTGACATTGACAGAGCCAATCTACATCTGCAACTAAGGATGCTAGGCGACCTCACCAAACAAGACACACTTTGCACTTTTTTTATTCTCTGTGTAGCATTTTAAATAATAATACTGTACAGCTACTCACCTTCCACTTTCAGTTCTCTTTCTTCAGATTCTGCCCCATCATCAAATTTACACTTGTAAGTTCCTCCATCTGACACTGACACTGGATTAATGGTCATTTCTACTAAACTGAGTGAAGGATGGTTTGTTTCCATTTTAAGAGGTGATCCATCTTTGATAAAGGAAGCTTTCATCTCATTTCCTGGAGTACGATGCCTACAGCGCAGAGTCACTGAGTCTCCTTCAAACATAGTGAAATGAGGAACTTCCAGGATTGCTTCACTCTCTGTGTAACAGAGGAAGAGCGTTTTATTAATACATTCAATCGAATGAACATAAACTTCATCTGGTAACGTGAGTGATTTTACAGTGATGCCTTTATATTTAAATTCATACATCATATAAACTCAGTGTCAAACATGATGATCACATCAACACAGCTCATAAATAAATCTTATTGTTGCAGCTAAACTTGGTAGTAGTGACAACAACTTTACAGAACTGCTGGATCCAGTTAGAGTGACTTTATTACTCGTACATACATACAGGGCACACTGGCTCCCTGAACGATTTGATGAGGATGAAAATGATGTTTATCTTATGTTATCTCCTTCACAGTAACGACATCTCACTCCAACTGAACGTCTCCAACAGAGTTCAGAGACAAAGGAGCATTGAAGCTGTTCTGAAGGTTTGTCCCAAAACCTCACTGAGACACTTTAGGTTGATTTATCATTTGTGACCATCTGTATGTGAAGCATTCAACAATTTCTGACTTCAGCAGAGGTAACACCAAAAAACACACTGTGGCAGCCAGCACACCATGTCACCACCCTAAATGAGGGAGAGGATTTGAACAGCAGACGACCTTTAACTGCCTCCAGAGTAATTATATAAACTCATTAGTATTGAAATCTTTGGTCAGACTGTTGTAACTGACTGCATCACCACAGAGTCGTCAGCGCTCCTCTCTTGATCATCATCCTGCCCTGTTAAGATGATCAGATGAGTGTGTGAAAATAAAATGCATCTGTATGAAGGTAAAAGACTCTTCAGTAGATATACATCAGCTGCAGCACAGCTTCAGGGCATACAAAAACTCATGGGCAGTAATCTTTTCATTTCATAATTTGTTTTGATACATGGAGTTAAATGATACATGAAAATACAAGCACAACAAGAGAATGTGATTAAGAGTCAATATGTAAAAACTAGAAAAAAGACAATAGGTCACCTTCAGCGTGTCCGTAGAGGAGTGTATTCAGCACTAAAATAAAGATTAAACTTCATCAGACAAAAAGCAAAGACATTTAAATCCAGCTGGAGTTTCATCAGAGGCAACTATTGATTATCAATCAACAGGATCACACATTTCTGTGATGATATTCTGTTAGTTGGTACAGAGGTACGTTAAATTCAAAGGCTTTATACAATATATAACAATAACAATACCTCAGACCATAATCTGAACATGCATTGTGCAAAACATTAGTGCAAAAAGAACTAGTGCAGTAGTGTATTTAACAGTCCTGCACTCTGAACCAAGTCAAATCAGAAACCAAGATCATGTCTACTAAACTACCATGTTGATAAAACATGAGTCTGCCTCTGAAAGTCTCAACATTGTAAAGTCAGTGATGTACTCACAGAATAACCCCAGCACACAGAGCAAAGTGTGCCCCATCTTCACATCCAGCACGGACACTGTCGCTCTGCTGCTGACAAATGTTTCTACTTTGCATTAATAATGATGCAGCAGGAAGAGAGAAGTTACATTTCATATAAATATGAGAGCACATTTTTTCTTTACCTTCTCCTCCTGAGTACAGCCTGTCTGTTCTTCCTTCCCTTTTACACAAAGCTCAGACATCTGCAGTGGTTTCGACCACAGCAAACTTTGAAATGTTTACACTTCCTGTCTGCAAAAGTTTGTTCCTGGTCCCTAAAAAATGACATAAACAATAAGTAATTATTTCACAGCCATGAAACACAAGACCATTGAATTGAATCATATCACGTTTTATTGTGTTTATTTGTGCATGTTATGCAGTAAATGCCCACTGTTCTTACATTCACAGAGCCTGTACTGTGATGAAGGTGTGTGTTGTGTGTGTACACAGTGCTTTCAGAAAGTATTCAGACTCCTTCACTTTTTCACATTTTATGTTGCAGCCTTATGTTAAAATCATTTAATTCCACTTTCCATCATCAATCTACACTCAATACCCCATAAGACATTTTTGCAAATGTATTAAAAATGAAAATTTAAATATCACGGAAGTATTTAGACTTTTTACTATGACACTTGAAATTTAGCTCAGGTGCCTCCCATTTCTCTTGATTATTCAGAGTAAGTCACTTTGCTGTTGGACTCCATCCATACAAAATAAATTTATCTCTATTAAATCAGGGGAATGAAGACATCTCAGGGACAAATTGGTAAAAACCTGAACAATTACAAACAAACCTGGTGGTATCTCATCATGAAGATACTTTAAAGTGCTGACATGTTATATACATAATGGTGCGGACTAAAGAGAGAGGCAGCAGGGGATCCCAGGCACAGAGCACAGGAGGAATTTTCACATCCTTACATTAGTATGCACATGTAGTATGTTACGTTACTGTATGTCTTGAAGTTTTAGGTTTTTTCCCTCTTATTGTTCTTCCTTTCTACTGTTTCATATTTTGAAATAATTTTTGGTCATTAACTTCCAAATTTTTTTTTTAAACCAACACCACTAGAGAAAGATATTTTTTATTTTTTTAACACACACAAACGCTTTAATTACTTGTTTAATGAAATGTATGGGGTTGATTGTTCTTATGTAGTTCGTATGACTATGACCATATGGGCGGGATATCAGGAGGTAGAGCAGGTTGGCCGTTAATCGGAAGGTCGGCGGTTCAATCCCTGACTCCCCCTGGTTGTGTGTCGAAGTGTCCTTGGGCGGCTATTATGCCAGTGTACGAGTGAGTGTGAATGTTAGTTTCCGTTTGAGCACTTAGGCTCAGTGTATGAATGTGTGTGACTGGTGAATGCAGATGTAGTGTAAAAGCGCTTTGAGTGGACTTGTAAAGGCGCTATACAAGTACGGAACATTTACATTTATGATGCTTTGGCAAAATTGTTGTTACACATTCATGCCAATAAAGCTAATTTGAGTTGAATAGATAGCTATGTATAAAAAACAGCTGCTACTAGAGCAACAGAAGATGGAAGAGAGGGCAGAGCTTTGTCTCTCTTCACGCTCACTTCTGTTCATGAGACTATTTCTGTTTTGCTCGAGCTCAGTCACTTTCTGTGGGGGAAGTTGTGACCAAACCTAAAACCACACGGACATGTGTCTCTGCTGAGGTGATGGGATACTTTTATCTACAATACTGCAGTTCAACTTTGTGATTTAAAGGAGGGGTGTGCAATTCTAATCTAATACACGTCTTTTTTTCAAATTCAGTGAGCATCTCCTCGCGGTCTGCTAGCTGTCCGTTCTGTTTGTGCACTAAAATAAATTCAGTGTTTGTACTCAGCCCTGGCTCTGTAAATGGGAAACAAACAAAGTGGCCTGCACCGACACTTTTCCAGCTGATTTTTGTGTCAGTTATTGCAAACTCACTATGTCCTTTTTCTTAATAAAAAATAGTATAAATATAACTTAGCTAGCTAACTAGAATATTCAACAGCTAATGCACATTTGGATTAGATATCGGCTGCCCTTTTTATGTACATCTGCAGCATGTTTTCCTGGTCTACGGTGAAGACCCTGTTATTTGGCTGTGAGCAGCCTGGTGGGCTCTGCCCCCCTCCCGCCGTATGTAAATAAGGTAGAATGGCTTCAATTCTGTTTCAATGGTTTCAATCGTCCCGACAGTGACTCCTGATGTTTAAACTTCACTGGCTTCTAAACTGTAAAACTCTGACAATTAAAACTTAAGGAAGTACTAACTAATTATTCATGTGATCATGACCAGGGCACATGGAACAATAAACACAAAAAATGAAAAATGATCACTTGAGTGAATTTACTTTCCTGATTGAAAACAGCTTCTTTCGTATAACTCAGTGTGACGTATCCACCTGATTTTTCCCGGTTCTGTTAAGTACTGTGTTCTGTATGTACTGAGGTAGTTTGGCATATCAGACTTGTACGGTCTCCGAGAAAAATCGCTGTGTTTCATTCATCCCGGCTCTCCCCTACTAATAAATTGTAGTTGAATTGTGCATGTGTGTGCATCCAAAATGAGAAACAAAAGCCTGTCTGTCTGTTCATTAATCTGTACTCAGGTCTGTATTAATTATCTAAAGTTGACTAAATGTAACAAATACCAATATGAAAAAATACTAAAACACCTCAGTAGTTTTAGTTCTCTAGTGCTCTAGGATGGATAATCATATAAAAATATCGATATCTAAACTCAGTAATTTGGAATGTGTGTTTTATCTAGGTCTGACCCTGAATAGTCAAAGATCCGATGCTTCGATGGGCGGAGCCTGATTCGACTGTCAATCTCACAGTCTGCTTTACATTAAACTAGAAATAAAATATGTAAAAAGTAGTATTAAAGATTATTTGAGATTATAATAGCTTTAACTAATGTATTCCAACTTTTAATTTTCAGACTATGTGTCCTGTGGGCTGAGTAAAGATGTATGTAATTTGAGATGTTTTTACCTCATGTTGCTACAGTAACTTCAGGTATCAAATGCACACAGGGGAAATCAAGTCAAATGAACAAAACACTGAAATAAACAGGAGTGGGTTTTATTCATTGTGCTATAAAAATTATTTTGCAACTAGAGTCTGAGCAGAAACATGCCAGTTTCTCTTCGCATGTAAAAGGTGTTGCAATGACATCAAGAATCAGACAGTGTCATCACCACATTCACACCAAAGCTAATGTGGTTACGCAGAAAAGAAGAGAAGTCATTATACTGCAGGATGTACAATAAGAATAGAAATTTAGTCGTGCAATGCATAGATGATATGTGAGAAAGCCTTAACATGACTGTCAGTGTCTGCACTCACTGCATGCTGAGCAGAGACAAAGCAGAGAAAAGCCAGGACACTTTCTGCAGGTTTTTGCCCACAAATCAACAACAGTGGAAGTTATGAGGATAAATTTCTATAGTGTTCATTCAGCATGTAATCTTTGTTATTGCATGTTTATTCACATATTTTGTTATTATTTTCTTTGCAGACCACACATACTCACCCTCAGTACTCAGAGCCCATAGGTATCAGCATGTATATTTATTCTGTGAACTGCAGCTTCTACAATAAAACTTATTGACCTGAAGATCCTCTCTCCTGCCCCGATTCTTAGTCTGGAATCATTTCCACATCTGCCAATATAAATCAGTCAAATACCCAAAGGCCCCAGCCTTTCTTATAGAGCAATTTAAACACAATGTCTGTGACTATGAATACAACAAAGACTGATGGTGACATGAGGAAGTGGGTGGTCAATATTACTCAATCTGAAACTTGTGAAGACAACAAACAAAGACAGAAGGTTGAGTTTGTAAAAATGTGAGAAAAGCTGCCATTGTTCACAATGTAACGTTAGCATAATCACAGGAAAACAGGGTGAGTCATTAGTGAGTCCTTTTGGATTTTAACGTGTCAGAGACGCAGGACACGTAGGCCTGTCAACATTCATGCTGCTTCCAGCACACCTGAAGCTGGCAGCGGCACAAAAATGCTGCTTTGGGGTCTATTTCCACGGATCCTGCCAGAGACGTGCACAGACATTTTGGGGGGCAGTGGCTCTAGTGAAAAAAAGGGCCTGGTTCCACGGATCTTGTCACGCCGTCCCATTGGCTGTATGGGCAGTAGCTGAATCTGTGGTGCGTTCACGAACAATAAATCATATTTGTTTCATGAACACACTTTAGAAAGATTGTAAAACAGCTATAAGCATTTCCCCCTATAAATCCGATTGTTGGCCTACAACAGTATTTACAAAGTTATTTTATATTAATGCCATGTTTCTTATTTTGTAGGCTTTGTCAAGGTCTTATAAATATTATGAGAGTGAAAGTGTTGTGTGGTCGCATTACAGTTTTTCTCAATTGCTAAAACACAGTTTCTGAAACCTTGCCCCATTTCCTGAAAACATTCATCACAAAACCTCAGCTTCAAGCACTATTTACAAAACATCTGACTCCTCGTGCAAAATGAAACTTTTGCCTCAAAACAGTTGTACCTGTTCTCAAAACCAAACACTGCTCTCAAATCATAAACAAAGCGATCAAAATGAGTCAGTAAGAAATACACCAAAAAATAGAAAACAAAAACAAGTACAAAACATATAGTTCTCAGGGAGAAGTGCATTTTTAATCTCATCAAAGTAGCTCAAAATTTATCAGAAATTATACTCTGCTTTGCTCTTTGCATTTTTTTTTGTTCTTCCTCCTCCTCCAATTTTTACAGTACTCTACCCTGCATCTGACAAAATTGTCCTTTATTTCTGTGCAGCCAGTCAAAATCTATTGAGCAGTCAGTGCTGTAAACAAATGGAAAGCACAATGTTCAGGGCTGGACAATTTCTCCGTCCCACCTTCAACAACCTGTTTGCTCTCTGAACTGGCTTATATTGGTTGTGTCACATGATTTGAAACAAGTGAAATCAATTTTGAGTGGTTGTGTTTGATCAATGACATGTGTTCTCTATTTGTATTTGATTGTTGCCACTTGTGTTTACCAATATGGACGACATGTGCATTAGAGTGCAGAATGTGTTTTGAGTTCTGCTGAAAAGTCTACGTGAGATCTGCAGATTGTGTTTTACCATGTCGAATGGTTTAAGGTATTGACAACAGACTGCACAATTAGCTAAATGAGTTCAGGGAACTGTGAACTTTGTTCAGCAAATGGGTTTTAGCAAATGAGAAAAACTGTAATCACTCATTAGTGTGGATGGTGAGTAGGATGTGTCATTTGTGTTAGTTGGACTGCATCACTACCAGGACCGAATAAAACAGGAAAATATTTTAGCAGTGAAA
Source organism: Micropterus salmoides (assembly GCF_014851395.1). Lineage (NCBI taxonomy): Eukaryota > Metazoa > Chordata > Actinopteri > Centrarchiformes > Centrarchidae > Micropterus > Micropterus salmoides. Next base: position 29,877,434 of record NW_024041150.1, read on the forward strand.
AAAATTAGTTGAAAGGTTCAAAAAGTTATCAGGTAGGAAAAAGCTTCCATTTTATCTGCTCGGTGACTGACTCACAGGTGCATCTCAAAAAAGTTGAATATTTGTGAAAAAGTAAATTATTCCCCGTAATTTAAGTAAAAAAGTGGGGGCTCCTTTTGCATGAATTACTGCATCAAGGCGGCGTGGCATGGAGGCCATCAGCCTGTTGCACTGCTGAGGCGTTTTGAAGCCCAGGCAGCTGTGATAGTGGCCTTCGGCTCGTCTGTATTGTTGGTCTGGTGTCTCTCACTTTCCTCTGAACAATAATCCATAGATTCTCTAAGGGGTCCAGTTCAGGCCAGTTGTCTGTCCAACCAAGCACAGTGACACCATGGTCAGCAAACCAGTTCTAGTGGTTTTGGCCCTGTGGGCAGCTGCCAAGTCCTGTTGGAAAAGGAAATCGGCATCTCCATAAAGCTTGTGAGCAGATGGAAACATGAAGTGCTCTAAAGTCTCCTGGTAGACGCTGCATTGACTCTGGACTTGATCAAACACAGAGGACCAACACCAGCAGATGTCATGGCAACACAAATCATCACAGACTGTGGAAACTTCACACTGGACTTGAAGCAGCTTAAACTATGTGCCTTTCCACTCGTCCTCCAGACTCTGGGACCTGGATTTCCAAAATAAATGCAAAACTTACTTTCATCTGAAAAGAGGACTTTGGACCACTGAGCAAAGGTCCAGTTCTTTTTTTACTCAGCCCAGGTTAGACGCTTCTGACGTTGTCTCTGGTTCAGGAGTGGCTTGACACTAGAAATGTGACACTTGTAGCTCATTTCCTGGACCCGTCTGTGCCTGGTGGCTCTTGATGCACTGACTCCAGTCTCAGTCCTCTCCTTATGAAGCTCCTCCAAGTTCAGCTTTCCTTGACAATCCTTTCAAGGCTGCGGTCATCCCTGTTGCTTGTCCAGCTTTTCCTACACTTTAAAATCCAGTCAACTTTCCATGAATATACTTTGATCCAGCACTCTGCCCTTTCAGCAGTGACCTTCTGTGGCTGACCCTGCCTTCAGTAAATGTCTTCTGGACAACTGTCAAGTCAGAAGTCTTCCCCATGATTGTGGTTGTGTGTACTGAACCGGACTGAGAGATTAAAGGCTCTTCTCAGGTCGGCTCGTGTTATACGTTCTTTTATCTAATATTGTAATATCTGATGAGATGTAGATTTTTGATTTCCATGAGCCGTAATCATCAATATTAAAACAAAAAAAAAGATCTGAATTATTTCACTTTGTATTTAAAAAGCAGTAGGCTACTTGTGTTGTGTTGGTGTCTATTACAGTAGTTTCACACCCCCTTGTGGCCAATGAGGAAAAAGATCCCATTTTAACTGCACGGTAACCTGCTGGACTGAATTACACTAATGTGATTCTTCTATTTATTAAGGGTCTGAATACAATAAATGAAATACATTACAATAGTGTAATTTCTTCAGAAATCTAAATTTCATAATTTGACCCTGGTTGAGTTCCTCATCCATCAGTACCAGACAGTCACATTGTTGTTATCACAGCTAATCTTGTATCCCCATCCACACACACACAGTCACTCACGAGATGAACAGGAAATGTACCTATTAATAGTGATTAATTGATTGATGCATCCCAAATCAAACCTGGCCTGTCCCGAGGGTCCAGCACCTCTGCATTGGTTTAGATGAATAAATCAGTTCTGTTTTAATAAATTAATTCATTGTTCATTTTGTTCCTATTCATTCTCCACATCCTATGAGACGATGTATTTTGTTTTGTGGATTTAACAGTGGCATGATATTATCATGTTGTTAACCTGTCCAGGACTATTTGATATATCAATACTGTATTTGACTATTTCAGTGGTGTGAAACAACTATTGTATTGGGGTGTAAAGTTCTCCATACATCCTGCAGGTTTATTTTCCTGTTTTTAGTTGAGCTTTCATAAAAGCAGAATATGTTGTTCAGGTCTCCCCCTAATAAGATCACTCCTGTTGGTGAACGGTCTAACACACACAGGTACAAATAAATAAAAGGGATACCTATTGAGAAATAAGTTTATAAATATATGTTTTTAAATGGTGTTACATTGTTTATCTTAAAGCAAAACGAGAGTGACAGAGAGAGTCTTTTCAGAGCAAATGTCTCAGTTACTCTCAATAATCCATAGATCTGTCAACAGTTTAGATTGAAACCGAAGAAATAGTCACTTAAAACCAACATCAAGTCCACTTCATGGCTTTTGACAACCTTTAGTGTCACAAGAGAGCTACTACTGAAAAAAGTGAAACTACTGGGTCGTTCATTTAAAGTGCATTTTTACATTGGTCTAAGGGAAAATCATGATTTCTGCTTTAAACCTGTTTTGTTCAGTTTGCCTCAAAGCAAATAAGGAACCTCCTAGAAAAAAGTAAAAGCAACACTTAGTATTATACTTCATGTCATGTGACCACGTGACGTCAGCTTGCTCCGTGCTCACCAGTATCTCACCAAAGTGAACAAGGTGGAAAGACAGCTGTGGCCCAGGAAATGTCTTTAGACCGGGTAAGCATTCAAAATTGTATTTTAATGGGGATGACGTTAAATGTTTTTCATTCACATTTATGGTTAGTGGCAGGATGGACAAAGAGGCCAACTGACTTCACAGACAACTGTGTTTGTGCACATGATAGCTACAGTTAGCTAATACAAATGCAAAGTTAATTTTGTTGTTAATACTATTCCATTGTCATGTCAGGAAAATATAATGGTGGTGTAGTGTGATAAGGCTCGTTTGTCTCTGATGCTTGAATAAACTAATGTTAGTTACTGTATAGCTCTTTTCTCCAGGCACCACAACAGTCAATTAACATTAACGTTAGGTCACTGCTGCAAGAGCTGTAATTAATTTATATCTGAATCCGTTGTGATGTTTGATAGAGCCCATGTGTGAATGGAGCCTGTTAATGTTCAGCAGAACTACCAAAATAATCCTTCGGAGTTCATTGCTAAAGGAGTCTGGACATGTTTCATGGAGGCGGTGCTGCTCTTCCCGCTACACACGGGCTGCAGCAGAGCAGAGAAAATGGTGAAACTCCACGGACTATTTTAAAAAGTGAAATGCTCCGGACTGTAAGTGACATAAACAACCTAAATAAAACGAAAGAAGCCATTTATTAAAACGTATTTTGACAGATTTGGCGCTTGTTTGCCTGCCTTGTTCTTTCCTCCACTGTCAATAGGGTGAAGTCAGGTGAAGTGGGACACTTTTTGGTAAATTGCCTTTTAAAAAACCTAAATTAGTTAGAATGTATTAAAATTGTATGTATTTTGTTTAAATAGGTTGTTGTGAAGACATCTATGGTGAAATTAAGCCTATTTATTTATTATCAAATTGTTTATCTTTAAACATCATCTGTCACCCTCAGCAATCAGGTAGAGTGGGACACTATATTATTTAAGTTTAAAATTAAACATTAAACACATGAGAAATACTTTTTACAACATTTAATAATATATTAGACATTTAATATTATATTAACATTTAACAGCATATATAATGTGTTAGTGTACAGTAACTCAAAGAGATATAATTTAATTATAAATATTCAATAATGTGTGAAGAAAAATCATGTCGTCTAAAGGCAATATATCTTCAGTTTATTAAGACTAGGCTGTGTAAGTAAGTTATTAAACGGATTTCTGAAACTCTTTGGGGCTTTTGCCTGATCCTCTCACCAGCCCTTTCTCTCACTTTTGTAATGTCAATTTCAGGGTGTTCCATGCCTTTGCTAAAAACCTTACCTTAGGTTCCTGTCCTTCCTCAACATCCACTGCCATTTTCTCTTACCTCCGCTTGGAGTTTTATTCCCTTCCTACATTGTTGTCCTTACGCCCTGTCCCCCTTTCACTAATACCTCTCTTTACGTTCTTTTTTTTGTATGGGTGCCATCTTTTGTGTAGCTTAGTGTATTTAAGAAATTACCAACCATAAATTTGATACTCAGATACATTATTCTTACCAACAACTTTAAAATGTTATCTTTTGTTCATGAAACTGCTGCACTGTGCTCACAAGCATTAGCATTAAAACTGTCCCACTCAACCTGAAATGCCCTGTCCCACTTTATCTAACACTGTCAGGTTGAGTGGGACAGGGCTGTAAATCTAATTTTCATAAATATTTGATCCAGTTACATCCTTATTGTAATTAATTTCTAATCTACAGACAGTATAAATGCATTTAAAAACAAAAATTGTATTGTTAAATCATAAGTGACTGAATTATCATCCTTATAATTTATATAGATTTACACTTGCCGGATGGTTTACCATGAGGTCCCAGGAGTCAAGCAATTTGACGTCACACCAATCACAACCTCTGTTTTATATCCAACAGACATTCAACAACAACACAATAACAATTGTTGTGATTGGCTTACAAAATTAACCCTGTATAGTACCCATAAGCTTAAGTGTCCCACTCAACCTGAATTCACCCTATGTGTTTGTTTAACTTTACCGCATGTAGCTGTTGAGTCTGAAGCATGACCCCCATTTTAATAAACCAATGGCAATTTAAGTGTCGGTTTTATGTCTGATGAAATCACCGGTCCAGTTCGGACAACGTTTAGGCTATGTGCCTCTTTACCAGCACACTGTCTAAACAGAGAATCCGTGCAGACTGGTGAAAGAGGGTGGACTGATAGATGACTAATAGTTTTGTATTAATGAAATGTATTGAATTATAGATGATGTGTTCAGATAGAAGTGGAAGAATTTCATATTCCATTGATTCATCTGTCAGTATAATACAGTAGGCTAAAGTACAAAATCACCAGTATGTCTAAGGTCTAATTAATAATTACAGTCTGTGGTGATTAGTATAGATAGTGCTAATTACCCAGCAAAAAAACTAAAATGACAAATCTCTCCTTTTCCTTTGTGTTCACAGGTTTGATATTGTTTAAAATACTAAACCCGGAATTTTCACAAAATTATTATTTTAATGTTTGTTTAAAACACATATTTAAACATATTTATGTTGTTTTTCAGTGTGGCTATTGGTGAACTTTTGCAAAAGTTTTATATTTAATAAGTACTGCTTCTGTCTCTCTTATCCACCAAGCTATAGCTCAAGCTCAAATTTAATTGTGGAGTTAGATTAGTCCTTTTAACTTATCTTATTTCTAAATCACAGTACTATAACTCCATAAGCACATACGTGGTGTGCATTGTGTATTGTTTGCATCAGTGAAGTTGCAAAATTGGACTGCATCATAATGCATTATGTGTGTGTTTGCGATCTCACCTAGAGTCTCGAGGTGAATCATAATAGGACTGTCTGCTGAAATGCCTTATTATGTGTTGTGGGGAAGATGAGGACACACTTCTATCTGGTAAGCAGTTTTGCATTAATCACTGAAGCTTTAGACAAGATGAAACACTGCACATTCTAACTAATAAGCTTATAAACATGGTCTCAGGTTCTATTAAAATACTCATACTATATGTACATTTGCCTCTTGTCATAAGCTGATGTAGCGTGGGTGCAGCCAACCCAGGGCCCACACTGGTTGTGGGGCCCACTACGTGAACTATGAATGAAGTTTAGCTCTGCTGATTATAGTTCACACAAACTAACAACTAAAGTGTGTGGCGTTACAATTTCCTGGTAGAATTCAGCAGCTCTTATCAAATGAAACAGTCCCTTCACTCACGGTTTCAATGGTAAGCCACCACAACACATTTTAACAAAACTCCCTTCACCCTCATGCGTCATGGGAATTCTGAGGGAGGGGCGTAGGCTGCGTGTGCACAGGGTGTATTTACAGCATCAACTTCCTCTGGAAGCCTCTCAGTGTTTCAGCAGCACAGCGTCTAGCCTGCCCCTTGTTGGTTCGTGTACGTTCTGATAGTTCGTTTTTTCGTTTGAACCAATAAACGAACTTCCACCACAAGCTTGTAGAACGGTCCGATCTGTAACATTATGCGGGAGTCAGAGCTGGTGGATGATTTACTGCATTAGTTGAGGGTTATATAGCCACCTCTGTTTTGTCTGCCTGATCAACTGCTGATTTTTGTGCCCTGATTTTAAATGTGGATTTAAAATCAGTGCTTTTTATGAGACTCTGTTACAGGTGGATGGGCCCTGTGAATGTTTTTGCTAGGTTCTGCTAAGGGTGGGGCAGTTTGCTTGTTGTTGGGCTGCGTGACTTCCCTCAGCCTTTCTCCCTCTTCTTCCAGTGTTCTGACAGGGTGGTGGACTGTGGTGGGCTGTGGGAGCCCTCTTCCCTTCACTGCATGTCGTGGTGTGTGTATATGACAGCTGTGTGCGCACCTTTAACTGAGCCTTATTGTGTGGGGTTTTATGTGTGTGACTTGCTGTCTTTAGGTGGTTTCAGGGCATCCTGGTGGCAATTTTGCTTTGGTAACAGTTTGCTTTTATCCTTCAGCATCTCTGCAGCATGGGCCGTAACATCTTATGGGTTTATTGTTTGAGCTTGTGTTAATAAAACTGTCTAAAACCTGATCTTTAAATGCTCATGTTTCGTAAATCAACTTTCCAGTTGAAACGCATGTCTCTTGTAAAGAAATGCTCTGTAAAAAAAATCCCATGGTTTAAAATGAGAGATTATATCTCGGTTCCTAAGCTTGCTTATTTGCTTGTAGTGCTACGCTAACCTTTCTTCTAAGGAGGACAGTAGTCAGAAAATGTTCCTTAGCACAGAATTAATTTATAAAAATGTATTGTACATAATATGCCTGAGCTCTTTCTCCTTGTGTGAAGTGATTGTTTTATAATGTGAAGACTCTTGGATCTGAACGCTCGACATGGGCCCACAAGTGTTGTAGCTTTTTAACTAAATCTCCATCTGTTCACTGCAGAGGCTCTAATAATATAATAATAATAATAATCCTTGTTTGTAGAGCACTTTTCAAAAACAAGTTACAAAGTGCTTTAACAAGTGTAAAGAATAATACAAAAAAACAAGAGCATGAAAAATTTATATAAAATTAGTGAAATACAATAAAATAAAAGGGATAAAATAAAGTCAAATAAGATCGGGAAAGGCTCTCCTATAAAAGTATGTTTTAAGAAGGGACTTAAAAGAGTTCACTGACTCAGCCGACCTGATTTTCTCGGGCAGGCTGTTCCAGAGCCTCGGGGCCCTGACAGCAAACGCTCTGTCCCCTTTAGTTTTCAGTCGAGACTCTGGAACAGACAACAGACCTCTGCCCGAGGATCTCAAGGTACGTGCTGGTGCGTATGGGACTAAAAGATCAGAAATATAACAAGGCGAGAGGCCATGAAGAGCTTTAAAAGTGATCAATAGAATTTTAAAGTCAATTCTAAAACATACTGGGAGCCAGTGTAATGAAGCTAAAATAGGAGTAATGTGGTCATATTTCTTTGTTCTGGTTAAAAGCCTGGCAGCTGAGTTCTTGACAGTCTGGAGTTGATCAATAGATTTTGGGTGAAAAGGCTGTTGCAATAATCCAGGCGTGATGAGATGAAGGCGTGTAAAATGGTCTCGGTGTCCTTAAAAGTTAACATAGATCAAATTTTTGCTATATTTCGAGGTTGATAAAAACATGATTGAACAAGCTTTGTGGTGTGCTGCTCGAAATTTAAATTACTATCAAACCAAACACCAAGGTTCTTTGCCACAGGCTTAATGTGATTTACTAGGAAACCAGCAGATGGCAGTATTTGATTTGCCATCTGCTGAGACCCAATGACCAGGATTTCTGTTTTGTCTGAGTTCAGCTGGAGGAAATTATTTGACATCCATTTTTTAACTTCACAAAGGCAGTTGTTAAGTGAACTCAGCATTCCAGGGTCTGTGGATCTGATGGGCAAGTATATTTGTGTGTCATCAGCATAAATATGAAAAGAAATGCCATGTTTATGGATAATATGTCCAAGGGGAAGCAGATACAAGGAAAACAAAATGGGTCCTAAGACCGACCCCTGAGGCACACCATATTTAACTGGACAGAATGGGGACATAGTTTACAGACACACAAAACTTCCTATTTGACAGGTAGGATGAAAACCATTCTAGGGCAGTACCAGAGATCCCCACCCAGTGCCTCAGTCTGTCTAACATGATGTTGTGATCAATGATGTCAAAAGCAGCGCTAAGGTCCAGGAGTACCAGGACTGAGCACATGCCTTCATCAGCAGACATTAAAAGGTCATTGGTGACTTTAAGCAGGGCAGTCTCAGTGCTGTGGTACTTCCTGAAACCAGACTGAAACTTTTCAAATAATGTGTTATTTTCCAGTACAGTGAGCAGCTGTTTGGACACAATTCTTTCTAGAATCTTTGCAATAAAAGGCAGTTTTGAAATTGGTCTAAAATTATGTGGGAGGGAGGGATCTAAACCAGGTTTCTTTAAAAGTGGGTTCACGCAAGCCGTTTTAAAATAATCAGGGACACAACCAGTGGATAGGGAGCTGTTGAAAACAGAGATCAAATGGGGCCCAACAGAATCTATTACTTTCAGTAAAAATTTTGTAGGTATTACATCAAGTGGGCTGGAGGACACTCTCATTTGTGACACTGTTTTTAAAAGCTCAGACAAGTCGATGGGATAAAACTGGTTAAAACTCTCTTGTTGCTGGTGAGGAACCTCTGAGTAAGAGGCCGGGGGTAATAGAGGCTCTGATTGACACCACCTTATTGAAAAAATAAGATAAAAACAATTCACAGTGATCATTACTTCCAGCTGAGGCACAAGGAGGGGTTGGGTTTACCAGCTGAGAAAAATAGTGTGTTCTCGCATCCTTAACCATTATTGTAGTTAATTAATAAATCCTTCAGACTGAGGTAATGGACTTGGAGACTGGATTTTTTCCATCTGCGCTCTGCTTTCCTGCATTCCCTTTTTATGCTGCGAATGCTGTCATTTGTCCAGGGTTGCTTACTAGCTTTAGACGTAGGCCTAACCTTTAGAGGAGCAGTAATATTTAGTGACGACAAGCAGATATGATTGAAGTGATCGACAAGATTGTTGGTGTTGGAATCAGACAGGTGTTGGCTTTGGCTCTGAAAGAATGCGCAAAACTTTGAAAACACTTTGTTCATTAAAGATGCGAGAACACACGGAGCTGGTGAGGGGCATGAGTACAGGCGAATCACAGCAAAAACAATACATGTGGTCAGATATGGTCATGTCCACCAATTCCACAGAGGAAATGCTGACACCCAGGTAAAAACCAAGTCAGTGTATGACCACGGTTATGTG
>NW_024041150.1:29887185-29921162 GCF_014851395.1 Micropterus salmoides
TTCTTCACAGCTCTCTGTGAAACAGTTTTGTTCCATGTGCTGAGTCAGCTCCGCCCCGAGTAACTGCCCACACTGTGTGAATATATCAGATTTTACTACATCTCGAATGCTACACACACACACACACACACACAAAACAACAACACACAGTTTGTCGCTGAATTGATAGTTCAAATCATGACATCTTCACAATGAATCAGTGCAGTCCAACTTACCCAACACTCTCAGCATGAAGGAATCACTCCACTCTGTTGAATATAATTTCTTTTTGTGTTCACCCATACACCTGTAGTTCCCACCACTGTAAACAGTAGCGCTGATAACTCCGTATGTGTGTTTTGTAAATCTCTCTGAGTGGGGTGTTAACCACTTATACTCCCACTCAGTGTCTCCTCCGTCCTTGATCTCACATCTCAGAGTGATCTTCTCTCCATAGTATATCTCAGGCCAGCTGGTTGCAGAGTCACAACAGCCCTGTTTGTAACGGCTCATGATCAAAAGGCCCAAACACAAAAATTAGAAAAGGTTTAACATTAAACACAATGTTTTAGTGTTAATCATTCTTCAGTCTTAATCATTACACCTAAACACACAATGTATTATTTCTGCATTTGTTTTTCAATCATATTGAAAAATAGCCTTTTTGTTCTTTACCGACTGGATCACTGTCCTCTGTGTAGTAAACTGGGTCTCCTCTTCTCCTCTGCACCAGTAGAGTCCTCCCTGTGAGACACTGATTGGTCCATCTGAGATGAAGGCAGCATCTTGTGTGTTCAGGGGTTCAGAGGTTTTCTCTCTCTCTGTACCAGAAGTATTTCCAACCAGATGACGGGTTCACAGAGCAGCTCAGGGTCACACTGCCCCCTGCTGGAATAGTTCTCCTGTCAGCTCTCAGTTGGGCCTTTGGTTTCTGTGCTGTTTGATTAAGAACAAAGACATAAAAAAGGAAATTAATCACTGTCTCATATTTTGTCCAATTTAAATAGTGTAGCACATAAAGGCAAGAAACACTCAAATTAAGAAGCTTGTTGAATTAAGAGATGTGTTGCTGAAGTCTTCAGACTGTTTTGCAGAAGGCTAGAAACTCTGAATTTACGTAAGCCCAGACGATAGATTTTCGCCTCAAAATGCAAATGAGAAATCATGTGCGATCAGATTATCTTTTCACCCTATGCATACCAGACACCTCCGTGCACACCAAACACACATCAAACACCAAGCATCTACACAAACTTACATCACAACATAAATCACTCTGTAATCACTGTACATGGCTGCACAATTTGCCTTCCACATATCTCTCCTCTCATCCCACACCGCAGTCCGGCCACTCTAAAGAAAGCTTAGCTTCAGCTCTGTTCAGTTGTGTAACTCAAATCACTAAACTCACAAAACTGACATAGTTATTAGGCGACTAATAATAACAACACACCAATATACATTTACAGTTACAACTGCTGACTTAACTTTGTTGTTTTAGCTGTATTCAGTCCAAAAACAGCAGTTTTTCTGTGTCAATAGAGACCTTCCTCACCATCTTGGTGATCAATGAGCTTTAGGTTTTGTTTCTCCCGTCAGATTGAAGGAGAGAAGAAGAGCTGCTTTGGGGGATGCGGTCTTTATTGGCCTATACTGACCCATAGGAGCTACACAGATACGCAGAATACCAATCGATTTGTCCGCTCAATACGAAGAGAAAGAGCCCATTTAGCCCTGTAGGATGTTCAACGTGTGCGCCTGTAAAGAACGGGAGTACTTTTGGTCACAGGAATTTTGATCAATATTCACTGTTTTTAATCAATATTTCAATGTTTTGGGAGCTTTATGTTATTTGGAACATGGTTGTGGGGGGGGAATAGTGTTTTGAAGAAAACTCCTAATAAAAGTGAACATATAAACAGTAAATATGCCCAAAACATGGACATTCACCTGGTATATTTTTGAAAAATTGTGTAATAACTGTTGCATATTAGTTTCTTTTCATCAAATTTACAGTTACAGGTGTATTCTAGGTGTATTAGAATAAATTCAGTTGCATTATAATCAGTTGGATCATGGTTTTGATGGTTTATTGCATAAAAAATATAGCTTTTTATCAGGCGAGAATGAAAATATCATATTTTCCTTTATTGCATCTCCATTTACTCTTTAATAGAAAAGGTTTGTTTACAGTTGATCCATATTTCTTAGCTTCTGACCTGTTAAAAGAGACTAGAATTATACATCTCTGTCTAATGGTTGAGGAGTTATTACTGATTTATTTTCAGTATGTTATTTTAGTGTTTTTCCTGGAAATATGTTGCAGTTATCTTAATAAAACAAAATAAATATATAAAAAAGCAATTACATGTTAATATTATGCTGCACTACTGAATGCTACATTTGTGCCCTTAGATAAATCCTATATTTAAGTGTTGAAGAGTGAAGTTTAACACTTTCACTGCGTTTTTTCTGGAAGACAACTGTATCATACATCCAATCTACTGATCTATTATCTGGACCCACTGATCCTTTGCAGGGTCACAGGGAGCTGGAGTCTATCCCAGCTCACATTGTGTGACAGCAGAGGTAAACCTGGACAGACTGTCAGTCAACACAATCATTCACACTAACACCTACAGGCAATGTAGACTCGCCAATTAGGAGATTAATCTGAACTAACATAACCTGTGAGTTAACTCAACCAGTTGGCCAAAGGTTAGGTTCACACCCAGAACCTTCTTGCTGTGGTGAACAGTGTTAAACTGCACCATCGTTACACCTATAAGTTACTTGATATTCGTTGTTCATTCCTGTACATTTCCCTGTGAATGATTATATTTTAAAAGCTGCAGTACTCTGATTACTGGCTCCTTTTCACTTATTTTGTTCCCACATTAAAAAACAAACATTAGTTACTGTGTGACCTGAAGAGAGCGACATAATTGTTGGAGAAATAAGAGTTTTCTGTTGCGTTATTTAGATTTTACATTTTCATTACAGATGACAGACGGTCCAACTTACATGATACTGTCAATTTGATGACATCACTCCACTTTGTTGAGGAATATGAGTCTCTTCTACCCTTACAGCTGTAGTCTCCACTGTGGGACACAGTAGCTCTGATGATCCTGTATTCATTGTCTGTTGTAGGTCTGTTTAATTTGGCTGGTGTCCATTCATACGTCCATTTAGTGTCTCCTCCTCCCTGGATCTCACATCTGACAGTGAACTTCTCACCACTGAAGATCTGAAGCCAGTTGGGTTGGAGAGTCACAACGGCCCTGTTGGACACTGTTTACACAAAAAATACCCAGTTAGGATACAAAAATAAAAGAGGAAAAGATACAAATGGTAAATCTACATCAAGACGTAATATTAATTAAAAAGCTATTGATACAACATTTTTTACATTATGTTAAAAAATTATGGAAGCGCATTGCATTCAGCAAAGAAAAAAAATCAGACACCTTATCTCGTAATTACGAAAACAGATGTTATAATGATGAGATCAGGAACTCCTAATTATCAATAAAGTTAAGGAAGGCTAGTTAGACTATCAGTCATCGCTGACCTACAGTGAAAGACAATGATTGAGCTCATGGATTTAATGTGCTTTTCCCCTTTTTCTGTATGAGACTCTGGGAAATATTGATGTCACTTAATGTGGATGGCATTAATATCAGTATGTCGACATTGCGGTAACATCGTGTCACAGCAGATTTCAAAATAAAAGTGAGCTTCTGGTGAACATAATGTAATATTCGATATGTGTGGCAGAAATGAAAGATGAAATTAAATAATGAAATAATTTGAAAAATGTCTGACATTTTCTCAGAATTCAGATTGATGTTTAAAGAAATCCTCCTGTTTCCACTGACTTATTTCACTTCACAGTGACGTGAGTGTCCCTCAGTCAATACCAGAGCTATCTGATGTAGGAAAGATTACGTCCTAATCTTTTCTTTTTATTGGCTTGTCTGAGATATGTATTTTTCTTTGCACAATATTGTTCGAGATCTTCAGTTCTTTGACAGTTTCTCACATGGAATAGCCTTCATTTCTCAGAACAAGAATAGACTGATGAGTTTCAGAATAAAGGTCTTTGTTTCTGGTCATTTTGAGAGTATAATTGAACCCACAAATGCTGATGCTCCAGATCAACAAAGGAAGGCCAGTTTTATAGCTTCTCTAATCAGCACATCAGCTTTCAGCTGGCTAACATAATTGCACAAGGGTTTTGTCATCTTCAATTAGCTTTTAACACGATTAGCTAACACAATGTACCATTAGAAAACAGGAGTGATGGTTGCTAGAAACGGGCCTCTGAAGATATTCCATTAAAAATCAGCCGTTCCCATCTTGAACAGTCATTTACCACATTAACAATGTCTAGACTGTATTTCTGATTAACTTATCTTCATTGAAGAAAACAGTGCTTTTCTTTCAAAAATAAAAGACATTTCTAAGTGACCCCAAACTTTTGAACAGTAGTGTATATATTGTTTGTGTGTGTACGTTTTGAAATTCAACATAAGACTCTAAAGTCATCACTTTCTCTCTGAAGTGAAATATAAGCTTTAATTTAGGCTTTCTTAACGTTTCTCATAATTAGATATTTTCTGGTAATTACGTGATAAGGTGTCTGCTTTTTTTTTTCCTAGGTGAATGCAATGCACTTCCATAAAAAAACAAATGTCAAACTCACTAATTTTGTTGATGCTGACTGGATCACTGTCCTCTGTGTAGTAAACTGGGTCTCCTCTTCCTCCTCTGCACCAGTAGAGTCCTCCCTGTGAGACACTGATTTGTCCATCTGAGATGAAGGGAGCATCTTGTGTGTTCAGGGGTTCAGAGGTTTTCTCTCCTCTGTACCAGAAGTATTTCCAACCAGATGACGGGTTCACAGAGCAGCTCAGGGTCACACTGCCCCCTGCTGGAATAGTTCTCCTGTCAGCTCTCAGTTGGGCCTTTGGTCTCTGTGCTGTGAAGTTTACAACAAAGATGAAAAAAATGTCATTACTGTTCGTGTGAATTAACCCAATTAAAATACTTTCATGAAAAAGAATACATAATGAATTTCACCCATGGTTGGTGGTAAACTCACTGTAACATGGCCACAGAAAATACTTTACTGAATTTAATCACTGTAACTCTTTTATTGTTCATTCTGTGACTAAATAAATATTTAGGTAGTAAATTGTGCTACTGAATGATCGCTCCTCTTAGTATTTCTGAATAGCTTAGTTTTAGTCTTAGTTTTATAATTTTTTTTACTGAGTTGGGTAGAATTTTAAAATCATGAAATTTTCACAACAAATAAATTGTAGTAAAACGTACCCGACGGTGTCAGTGTGAAGGGATCACTCCACTCTGTTGAGGAATACAGAGCCATTTTGCGTTTACACCTGTAGCTCTCACGATTATTAACGGTGGCTCTGATTTCCCAGGATTCACTTTGTTTTAGAAGTTTGTATGAGCTGGATGTTTTCCACTCGTACTCCCACTCAGTGTCTCCTCCGTCCTTGATCTCACATCTCAGAGTGATCGTCTCTCCTGAGTATATTTCAGACCAGTTGGGTTGCAGAGTCACAACAGCCCTGTTTGTAACTGTTAACACAAAAAATACCCAGTTAGGATACAAAAATAAAATGTTTGAAATTACATTAAAACACAATCTCCTTATCAATTAATAATTATGTTTACAAAATTATTTTTAAATTATGTTTCAAAAACAAATGTCAAACTCGTTGTTTTAGTTGATGCTGACTGGATCACTGTACTCTGTGTAGTAAACTGGGTTTCTTGTCTGTTTCTCTGCTGTAACTTTCCAGGAGCACAAATCACCAATTTTGCCACATGACACAAACATCAGACTTCATAGAGAGCCTTATAGGAGCTCACAAAATCATCAGAAAGCAGAATTCTGCCTAAATAACATAACGAGGCTTTAAGAGGATTTACATGAGATACAATAGGGGAGCAAACAGAGGAAGAAAGCTCATCTGGCTTTATTAACTGCACATCTTGAAATATATCTAACAAAACAATACAGAAGTCATCCCACCTATTTAACATCTAGAAGGAAACAAAACCATTTCAGCTACTGTGAAACATTAAGCAAAAGTTAAGGGAACACGTCTATAAATAAAACTGCATCCTCAACTCCTCTGTTGTGGCTGTAAACAAATTAAACATGGTCAAACAAACATCTCATTGTTTCCATGATGAAGGATGTCACACATTTATTTTCTCAGGGAAGTCAGAGTGCTGGGCTAACATAATTTATTCATTATAGAACTATATTTTCAATATGTTTACCCAATAATAAAATCATGCAAGAAGGAAGAAAATGTAAAATCTAAACTTGTTTTCCATTAACATTGATGATCATCATTTCTCCTGAAAACGTCCACTGAAAAAAGCTTATCTGACCTGAACTTCATACCGCATGCTTTCTGAGAGACAAACTGTCAAAAAAGCATCTTAAGTCAGTCGAGGTTTAATATTTCAGAACTTAAAAATAAGATTGCCTTTATATTTAAATTCATAATGATAATAATTCATAATCAAACATGATGATCTCATCAACACAGCTCATAAATAAATGTTATTGGTGCTGTTAAACTTGGTGGTAGTGACAACAACTTTACAGAACTGCTGGATCCAGTTAGAGTGACTTTATTACTCGTACATACATACAGGGCACACTGGCTCCCTGAAGATTTGATGAGGATGAAAATGATGTGAATCTTATGTTATCTCCTTCACAGTAACGACATCTCACTCCAACTGAACGTCTCCAACAGAGTTCAGAGAAAAAGGAGCATTGAAGCTGTTCTGAAGGTTTGTCCCAAAACCTCACTGAGACACTTTAGGTTGATTTATCATTTGTGACCATCTGTATGTGAAGCATTCAACAATTTCTGACTTCAGCAACACCAAAAAACACACTGTGGCAGCCAGCACACCATGTCACCACCCAAAATGAGGGAGAGGATTTGAAGAGCAGACGACCTTTAACTGCCTCCAGAGTAATTATATAAACTCATTATTATTGAAATCTTTGGTCAGACTGTTGTAACTGACTGCATCACCTGTTGGTCCTGTCCACACAGAGTCGACAGCGCTCCTCTCTTGATCATCATCCTGCCCTGTTAAGATGATCAGAGGAGTGTGTGAAAAGAAAATGCATCTGTATGAAGAACAGACTCTACAGTAAATATACAGTTTGTCATCAGAGCCAGTACAGTTTCAGGTCTCCCTATGTAGGGCGACCTTATGCAAATACTTTTTAAAAAACAGTCAAAGACAGTTGGTCACCTTCAGCGTGTCCGTAGAGGAGTGTATTCAGCACTGAAATAAAGATTAAACTTCATCAGACAAAAAGCAAAGACATTTAAATCCAGCTGGAGTTTCATCAGAGGCAACTATTGATTATCAATCAACAGGATCACACATTTCTGTGATGATATTCTGTTAGTTGGTACAGAGGTACGTTAAATTCAAAGGCTTTATACAATATATAACAATAACAATACCTCAGACCATAATCTGAACATGCATCGTGCAAAACATTAGTGCAAAAAGAACTAGTGCAGTAGTGTATTTAACAGTCCTGCACTCTGAACCAAGTCAAATCAGAAACCAAGATCATGTCTACTAAACTACTATGTTGATAAAACATGAGTTTGCCTCTGAAAGTCTCAACATTGTAAAGTCAGTGATGTACTCACAGAATAACCCCAGCACACAGAGCAAAGTGTG
Source organism: Micropterus salmoides (assembly GCF_014851395.1). Lineage (NCBI taxonomy): Eukaryota > Metazoa > Chordata > Actinopteri > Centrarchiformes > Centrarchidae > Micropterus > Micropterus salmoides. The sequence goes on from NW_024041150.1 coordinate 29,894,932, forward strand.
CCCCATCTTCACATCCAGCACGGACACTGTCGCTCTGCTGCTGACAAATGTTTCTACTTTGCATTAATAGTGATGCAGCAGGAAGAGAGAAGTTACATTTCATATAAATATATTATGAGAGCACATTTTTTCTTTACCTTCTCCTTCTGAGTACAGCCTGTCTGTTCTTCCTTCCCTTTTACACAAAGCTCCAACAACTGCAGTGACTTTGACTGCAGCAAACTTTGAAATGTTTACACTTCCTGCTTGATTAGTTCACGACTCTCAACTGTGGGTCTCCAGGTTTGAGTCGTTCATTTGTCATGTGACAGCTCGGCTACAGGGCTGTGGTAAGCAGGCAGCACAGGAAACAGAACTGATTAGTTCACGACTCATAGCAACTGTGGGTCTCTAGGTTTGAGACTCGTTCACCGCTCACATGGGTCCTCCTCTGTCTTTCGTTGTCTGGTTGTATACTCAGGAAAGTGGAAGGATTTAGGTGGAGTAGTGGATTGCATATAGACTACATATTTCTGTGGTTTTTACATGGTTTGAATTTGGTTGTGGGCCCAGGGGGGTTTATATAATGATGATAGAGAAAGATCAAGAGGTGAATTTGTGCATTATACTTTGTCAAATAAAGCAAGCCAGGCAACCTTCCATGTTTGAGAACAGTGCTGTTTTTAATCGCCAACTAGAGGGCTGCAATAATAACCAGCCTAGTTCATATGAACGAAATGACTCAAAAAAAGATTAGTTCATTTTAATGAACGAGATTTGGTGACTCGAGTCTTTCAAAAGAGTCAAACTTGCCAACACTACAGCAGGGGACGCACAGGAGGAATTTTCACGTCCTTACATCAGTATAAAAGGATTCAGGTTGAAAATCTGTGTGTTTCTGAATGTTAGGTTTGTCTCTACATGTAGGAGGTTGTGTTTCTGTACGGGTGTGTTCTGATCTCCCAGTAGCTCCCTGCTAAGTGGACTGCACAGGGTATTCTGCCATTTTAAGTAAGATCCCAAACGGCAGGGAGCACAACATGTTCAGTTCAAATGGCACTGTGAACTGTGTAGGGAAAAAGTGAACAACGGCTCATCAGTTCACAGGAAGTTGACAAGAAAATTACCCATAAGCCTTTGCACCTCATAGGAGCAGCATTCATTCACAAGTTACATACATTTTAATAGAATAGAAACAGAAGAAGTTACAGAAATATAAGTTTTGTAATTGTATCAGTTTGTTTTAATATATATTCAGTATTTAATTTCAGTAAATGTCCACAGTAGCAGCGGGTATCCGAGGTGTTTATGTTACCAGGGTAACACACGGCGGAACTTCGGTGTGCTTTGATGTTGCAGAGTGTTCCGAATGGAAGGATTTAGAAGTTCTCTGAGCAGCGAGTTCTGTTTGTGTGGATCAGAACGCAGCCTGTGTCTCTAAGTTTTAGGGTTTTTCACTCTTATTGTTCTTCATTTCTACTGTTTCAGATTTGGAAATAATTTTTGCTCACCACCAGAGAAAGCTATGTATAAAAAACAGCTGCTACTAGAGAACAGAATAGAGGGCAGAGCTTTGTCTCTCTTCACGCTCACTTCTGTTCATGAGACTATTTCTGTTTTGCTCGAGCTCAGTCACTTTCTGTGGGGGAAGTTGTGACCAAACCTAAAACCAAATGGACATGTAAAGTGTCTCTGCTGAGGTGATGGGATACTTTTATCTACAATACTGCAGTTCAACTTTGTGATTTAAAGGATATATGCACTAATAATTTAAGAAATGTCTTTTTGTCAAATTCAGTGAATATCTCCTCACAGTCTGCTAGCTGTCTGCTCTGTGTGTGCTGAAAAATAATCCAGTGTTTGTATTCAGCCCTGGCTCTGTAAATGGGAAACCAACTCCAGCAACGGATGCTGTGAAGCTAACCTCCTCATGAGGAGGTCAACAAGTTCTGAGTTTACCATCTCAGGCTCAATCAACTCAGAGCTCAGGGATGAGCTCAGAGTTTGTTAAGCCTGCTTTCTGAAACAGGGTCCTGGTGTGCTGCTCTGGGAAAAGTCTCCTCCTCTCTGCATGTTAGCTCTGCAGCAACAACTGTAGCAACAGTTTGCAAACCCGCAACCTAGCTAACGTTAGTGGCATTACCTGCTGTGTCGTTGTCGTATTGGATTTTTCCAGAACTGCCACTTTAAAGAATAATTATATTTTCAGTTAAAATCAGAAGTTGCTCCCTCCTCTTGTCACCAGCCCTGCTCAAATCATGTTACACCATACACTAACAATTTATTGTTTATTTGTGCATGTGTGTGCGTCCACAGTGCCTACATTTTAATGATGTGTTCTCTCAAAATGCTATATGAGAAAAAAAGCCTGGATGCCTGTGCATTACTCTGTGACCAGGTCTGTATTATCAACGCATGCAGAAACACCTCAGTAGTTTAACTTTTAAATGTTGTCATTCATGCTGATCTGTGACCTGATGCACTTCTCATTATGGATGTAAAACAAAATCACAACAGATAACTTAATTAGTGAACCGCAGATTTGCATGTAGTGCTACAGAGTTAAAGTCAACTTGCCCTCCCTCCTCACTAGACTCTGTGCCTCTGAAAACTGACTTACAGACACAAGTGCAACAGAGGCTAGGAGGGGCCAGGACTCTGGCTCCCTAATAAAAATATCAGGGTGCTGTGAGTCATCTTACAGTATGATACGATTTGTATGTCTTTGTAACCCATTCAGTTTTGTGTAGAATAGTACATCAGAAAATAGAGCTGGTCCTTGTTTGACGTCAGAATAAATAATGTTTTCAAGTTTTCAAGTGGTTTACAATTCTCTTAAATTATTTAATTAGGCAAATGTGATGCTGCAGAGGTTCTCATCAGATATTAATCTAAAACAGAGGCCAGATATCAGGATTTATTTGTAAAGCAGCCATGTTATAAATCTCTGGTATTATAGATTATATGAGATTATAATAGCTTTAACTAATGTTCTTTTAATTTTCAGACTATGTGTCCTGTGGGCTGAGTAAAGATGTATGTAATTTGAGATGTTTTTACCTCATGTTGCCACAGTAACTTCAGATATCAAATGCACAAATCAAATCAAATGAACACAACACTCAAATAAACTGGTGCATTTGTTTTTTTTCCATTGTGCTATAAATATTACTTTGAAACTAGAGTCTGAGAAAAAAAACAAGCCAAGCCAGTGCTTGTCAGCATGAGGGAAAAATAACCTTCCAGTTCCTCTTCACACATAAAACGGTGTTGCTGTGAGATCAAGAATCAGTGTCATCACCACATTCACACCAAAGCTGATGTATGTATACGCAGAAAAGGAGAGGTCATTATACTGCAGGATGTACAATAAGAATAGAAATTTAGTCGTGCAATGCATAGATAATAATAGATGATATGTGAGAAAGCCTTAACATGTCTGTCAGTGTCTGCACTCACTGCATGCTGAGCAGAGACAAAGCAGAGAAAAGCCAGACGCCAGAGGAACAGCCTCAAATTCCTTTTCCAAGAATGTGGTCTCCTTATAAACTTGCCTTATTACCTTGTTTGAATTAAATAATCTTTAAGTTACTTAGTGGCCTGCACTTCAATTCTTCAGTTCTATTACTGTGTTCTTGTTAGAAACTGTGTTGAAAAGGAGAATCCACAAAGAAGTTAATTTTGCAGTGCTCTTTAATCTTCAGCAATGCTCACCGAAATTCTGGCATTTAATTTGTTGTAACTAATGTTTATTCCCAGCACCTTTATATACTTTCTTAGAAATGATATGATAAGGAATTATTATCATGTGTTAAATAACCAATTTTCCCAGCTTCTGAGCCAAGGACTGAGTTTAACTATAAGTAGATAGTCAGAGAATTCCCAGGTCCTCTCATGGAACCAGTGTCCCCCAGAGGACAAAAGAAGTATTACATGTCAATGTTCTTTAACGCCTCTCCTTGCGCTTGATTTATATACTGTTTTATTGTTTGTAATCTGATGCCATGTTCTTATAACTTCCTTGTATATTTTCTAAGAGTGTTTAACTGTCAATATTCTCCTGGAAGTTAGGTTTAGTTAAGATGCCCTTTCATCTGCATCTGATCTCTGATGAAATGTTTTAACTATTCTAAATGTTTAACGATTGACAATAACTTCCTTTCCTGTTTATCAAATGCTTAAAACTAAGAACTGTATAACGGTTTAGGACATTTAAGAGTTGATTGTGAAAAGGTATTTGATTAAAACACACGCATATAGACTTTAAGAACATATAAATGTTAAGACACAGAAATCAGAAGTAATAGATAGCAAAAATCATGCGGCCCAGATCCTTCATAAGTTCTGGGCCAGATCTGTAAAACGGACCCGGGCCGGTGTCCTTTAGCACAACGGGCCAATGCCGGTTCAGATCCGGTTTTCACATCTGGGCCGACATTGGTCCAGCTCCAGAACGGATGACAATTATTATGTAGTCATTTGGCCCAAATGTGGGCCAGATCTGGACCAGTTCCATACTGGATCTGGCCCAGAGTCTCTAAGATACTGTTGAGGATCCGGTTTTCACATCTGGACTGGCACTGGACCGGCACTGGGCCAGCTCCATTTATTAGTTCTGGCCTGGATTCACACCACCTCTGGCCTCTTTCATAACCTTGATCTATACCCACAAAACATATACAAAAATATGAATTTTTGTGTTAAAGGGATAGTTAAAATTTTTACCATCAGATGTTGTGCATGACTCACCAAGTGCTATTGATCCTACTACTAGATAACAGTGAAGGTATATCCTTTCTGTCTGAGAAGCCAAAGGGTTACTGGGATAGTTTCAACCACAGAACTTATGGCAGGAGCTGGTCAATATAATGTATAACAAATAGTGACTTGTATATCACTAGGTACACTAAGATTTCTTGTTTTACTTTCGTTTTCATTTTCCTTGCATTTTAAACTCGATTACTTTTTTCTTTTGAATTTAAAAAGCATGGACAGTCAAAACTACTGTTACACTCTGTTACAAAGACTGTTTCTATTTGTCCTACACAGAATTTCAACAAAGAAAGTGATAGAACGGATGAGTGACACATTTTAAATTTTATTTAAAATACACATTTTAAATTTTATTTGAAATGTTTGAGATAAAAAGAGAGGACAGAAACTTAAAACAAAGTAGATAATTGCCAAACTAACATTCAATCTAATAAACACATTTTACAGCTCATTTCTGTCTTTAACAACTGCAGGAACAAGAAACTTCACTCCAGTTGACTTGCAGGTGCAGGTGATTAGTTTCTAGTAACTGTACAGTAACCACACACCTATGACACAGGTGTTATTTTTAAATGAATGCAGAAGTATTAAACTCTAATAATAGCAACAGTGTGGCTTAGTTAAAAAGCTCAATACATTGACATTGCTATCAGTCTTGCATAGTGTAGTGTACCATTAGTAATGATGATAGTAAGAAAGTAAGATTTGCTTTCTCCCTGAGAGAGATGAGAAGATATATACCACACTCATGATACCATACTCTACATATAAAGCTAAAGCCAGGAGACGCACGAGATTCTACGGCCTAAACACACAAGATAACGTTTTAATTAGCGACAAGCGATAAGTTTGTCTTGATAGATGATTACTGCCAGCCATTTAGATTTTAACCATTTTCCATGACCATGGTATAAATAACAAAGATTTTATAGCCAAAATACAATATCCAACTCCAACTAATTCCAGTCCTAACTCCAAATTACATAAAATCCACAGAGATTAGTAATTTTAAAGGGGGCTGGACTAGACTAGGCCTGGAAGATTTGACCTAAAATCAAAATCCCGATTAAGTGAACATTTTACTGCGATTACAACTAATGAATGATTATTTAGATTTTTTTGCCCTCCTAGTTCACTGACCAGGCTTGTCCAGCAAACATGCTCAACTATTGTAGGTGGGGTGGTTTTTTAGACTCACAAATGTCAAAAAACGATTATGTAAATGTTAATTGATAAGATAATGTTGACTTAGGCTTATTAGAATATAAGATAAAATAAGATACAACTTTATTAAACCCCCGCCTTTCCCATCTGAGTATCCCCACTCAAGGTTTAAGTACCATCTTTGCAAAGCAGTGGCATATTTTTCTCGCAAGCCAATCAGAGCAGACTGGGCTTTTTCAGGATGGGGGCTTTAACGAGACAGGTGCTAAAATGGAGCGTTTCAAAAAGAGGGTAAATACAGGTACAGTATATTCAGATACACTGAGCTAGATCAGAGAATATTCAGTTAAAACAGATCAGTGATGCTGTTTTTAAATGCTACAGTGCTTGTCAGCATGTTCAAAACTTTCTGCATATTCAGAATCTCACATATGTTGTTGTTCCCATTGTTCCTTATGTCCAGAAGAAAATTGTAATATTATGGGACTAACCATCTTTATTTAATGAGAATTCATAATACTTTTTAAAAGGTCTACCTGACCCACAGCATCTATACTCTGCTGTGCTCCCCTTCAGACTGTACTAAATGAGACAAGTCCATGGCACGGAGGTAGAAACTGAAACCAACACTGCCAATCAGGCAGACATCTCAACGCAAATCCTCATGTTAACTTCTGTAGCTTCAGAGCCAGATTGTGATTCCGGTTTTAGATGTTTATAATGCAAAACTCTACCAGTGAGTCTGCTGGCTGCGTCTCAGCACATGCGGGTAACTTTACTATTACGGCGTATGCTGAGTTGCATCAGCTGGGTGGAGATGATTCATGTCATTTGCTAAGTGATCGTAATAAATAAACACATAGGCCTACACCCCCCTGTCCATACTTTCACAGTTTTGTTGTTATATTATAATAATTACACACAACATTACAATTTAGCAACATCGAAATGACACAGTTAATAGTGTTGTTCTGAGTTTTGTTGTGCCGTATAAGTAGAAGATGTTTACTATTGGTTTACTACTTTACAGACTTAACTTTGGGGTGGGGGGGTGGGTCAATTATTATGTGAAGATATGAAGTTTTATTGGCTGGGCTAAGCCCCCAATGTTTCAAGATCCTAAAAACGCCCCTGTTGCTGCAAAACACTAGCACGGTGATTTATCTAAAATTTAGCACGGTTAATGCCTCTCTGGCCATGGCACATTCTTTGCGGCCACCTCCATGGTCAGTGGCCAGGTTGAACCAGCGGATGGCGTGCTGGTTAATCTCGTTGTCCGATGCGCTGCTAGCAGCTTGGTTCTTCCGTACAGCCTCTGTTAAGAGAGAAAGTCAATTGGTTGATGAGCTGTCATTAACAGACATTCTGAAAATTACCTCTACTTTTTTGAGAAATGCTTTAGAGGGTTGAAAAAAGTGCTCAATGCCCATGTTTACTATTGTTGGTGTGGCAGTAGACCTAATTTTCTATAGCATTTAATTTAGTAACTCAAAACAAATAGAATTTCACTCATGAATAACTAATTATAAAAAATAATACTGATTATGAACAGAACAATTATCAAATCACATCTGGATTGTATTGGATCAGCCTTAAATCTCAGTGCATCTTATCACTACAAATCTGTGTGGATTCTGTATCAGGTCGTGGATAGGCATTGGCGGGTACCAACATTTCCCCAGTATCTCCAGGCAGAGGACATATAGGGGAATCGTTTTACTGACGGCTCTTTCAGAGGTGTGTCAAGCAGACTACAGACTCTTTTTAATGTCGTTCAGAAATTTTCAAAGTAAAAGCTCTCAATTCAACTCCAAGTAAAACATTACAGCAAACAAGCTTCTCATGCTTTTATTTTGCTCGCAAACCTACAAAGAGGAAGTGATTATGTGAGTAACCGGTGCTGTCATGTCTATTTCAGCACCGCTATCAAAGTATTTTTTTTATTTTTAGGCTTTAAAGTTGCATCCCTTATATCTTAAAATATACTATTTAAATATTTTATTTTACATAAAAATTCGTTCTCATCTACCAGTCACCTCCACATATAATATGTATACTAAAATACTTACTGATCAACAGAGTTCTTGTCAGCATTTCTTTAAATATTTCTTTTCCCTTTAATCCTTTCCAATTAATCTGTTTGGCCACTGTGTTTGAGAAAACCATTGAATGTATATTCCAAGATTGAACAGTAAATACTATGAACAGAATGTTATCTGTGAAAATTGCTAAAATAAGGATGAAAGAGCACTGTATGCAGATCAGTGGTGAAGTTACTAGTACAGCAGAGCTGACCGGAAGTCAGACAAAATGTAAAAAGTAGTCAAAACACACAAAACATTAACGTATAAGTTACCTGTATCTATATAATCATATGAAAAGGACAACAAAAAAATTAAGACCTTTGTAAATAAATGTAAGAGAATATTAAATTCAATGAGTTTTTAAATTATTTTAAGACCCAGTGGGTAACGTTACCCTGCATGACAAATGACCCCAAGAGCTCAGCTCTGCTAATGTTACAGGTTTGCACTGCATTGTGATTTTGGAACAAACCCCAGTGGTAGTAACATTATGTACAAAGCCAGCAACAACAAGAGAAAATGTGAGGCAAATTTAAAAGTAATGCTGATTGTACCACTGCCAGCCATCTCAGTGTACTGATATCATGAACCTCATTGTAATTTTTAACTGTACAATTTGATGAATTACTGAGAACCATCAGCCTCTAGACAAAACAAATAACATTTCTTACAGTTCCTGATCTGAGGGTAAACACTTGGTAAGTTTAACATAGCACACTATATCCCTCGGAAAACAGCTACCAGTCCGGGCCAGAACTATTATGATTCCGCCGACTGATGGATGCTCACGCTCACTCCGTCCAAAAACACAGACAGTTTACCTTCCATTTCTGACCCTGAACAGCTGCTAAGTCTAGTCTTGAAGGAGATTCAACCTCATACTTTAAAATGTTGTTGTTAATCATCCATTCGTACCGTAGGTGATATCAAATAGTTAAAGGAAAAACTTTACCAAAAAAACAGTTAAAGCATTAAAACTGTTATTCATGAATATTATTGAAATCTATTAGTCCAGCAACCTTCATTCAGTCCTTATTCAACCTCCCCCCTTTTGCCCACGTTGTCCCTTGGGACACACATGAGCAACCTTCTGGGCCATGTTTTGAAAGGGTTAAACAATAACATTCAACAACATGGAATGAGCTGGCAGCATCCGTTCTGTACAATGTGAGTCAAAACAGACTTGTTTATGACTTGCTATCCCGGTTCTCCGACACCACCACTGGGCACTCGTCAGTCAGCCGACTCCGGGTAAGAATCCCATCTCCTCCCTTCCTTCCAGCTCCAAATCACTTGATTTAGCCATGTCACTACCCTTTGAAGCAACTAAACTTAGAACACAACAGCAGCAGCTCCATGCGTCCAGATAATATTTTGCAATAAATAGAAAAATAGCCTTTTTTCTCTGTCTATCTCTCTTTAACTGTCCCTAAATTATTTGTCCATAATTTATCTGTAATCTCATCTGGACACCTGAACTGTGTAGACTACTGTGCAGTGGATTGCATTCTAAGGTCTGTGTGCATGTGTGTGCGTTTGCCTTAGAGGTCACCCTCTCTCCACATTCCCAGTGCTCTGATTACCGAAATTTGTGTTTTGTCATGTTTCATCAAAATCTGAATATCACACACCACATAGTACCATATATACAACATCTGCCCCTCTTCTTGGGCAGTTTTAAACAGACAATGTAGCAATGATGTCACCTGCAAGGTTTGACCTAATTACGGTTACTCTGATAATTTCCCAACCCCTTTGTGCTCAGTATTCATTACAAACATAGGATGTTCAAGTTTAGTATTACTTTCTAAGATCTCAATGGTATTCATTTTAGTTTCAATATGTTTGAGATTTTTACTTTATCTGTGAGAGGTTGTAACTCACCCAGTGTGTTTTTGGCTGGATCCTGTCACTAGGCTCCGTCCCTCCCTCTTCAGCTCAGTCCATTTATTTTCTTTTTTTTTCTTGCCAGTCTGTTTTGGAAATTGTGCAACATCTCTTTTCCAATGTCCACTTTTGCCCTTTGCCCCCTTCCTCTGTACTGTGCGTTTCTTCGTACCAGGATGGCTTGATACAGCACCAATCATTTTCTTTTGACAGTTGTTTTGGTGTTGATCTTTTATGTTAAGCATGCTCTGTCGTGCTGTCTGTCTTGCATGATGTGAAACACAACTCTTCCTTACTCCAGCAGCAGTTTCTGGACTAATCAAACTCAGAACTTTCAGGGTTTCATCGCATCTTGTTTCAGACCTCTGTAGTCCTAAGGTGATGGTCATGCGGACTAGGAGAGTCCTACATGATTCGGTCTGGTCTTGCTGTTCAGCTGCTGGCCTGCATCATGCGGGCAGAACTTAGTCCAGTGGTAATTCTGGACTGTGCATTGTCCTCTCTACTCAGCGTACTTCAAACTGCTTTCCTTCTTCTCTGGCTGGAGTGACGTATGATGAGGAACATTTTATCTTATCTTTATGCTGATCTTGTGGAAGTCCAGCTTGATTTGATTTTCTCATTGCTGTGTTTATGTCAGTCATTGTGGCCCATACTCTTTGACAACCTTAACCGAACTGCTCCAGCTGTGTCTGTGGAGCTGTCGAAGGTTTCAGTCAGGCTGGTCACATGAGCCATGGCTTCAACAATGTCCTCTTTTTTTCCTGGCATTTCTTTCTCTGGGCATCTGGAGGGAGAGCCAGTGTCTCTTTATCTGACTTTTACTGGACTGGAGCACATTTCCTTCTGTGCACCGGCAGTGGGCCTTTAATTCTTGGTTTCTCATCTCCCTTTTGCTGCCTGGTCAGATTTCAGCAGCACCAGGGCACACCGGTGGTCTTCTTACTGGACTGGATCGCATTTCGTTTTGTGGGGCATCAGTGGATGTTTAATTTTTTTGGTATCTCTCTGTTGCTGCCTGGTCAGATTTCAGCAGCAGCTTCACCCATGGCATACTCTTCTTAATGGACTGGGACTGGAGCATGTAGGAGGAGGAGGAGCGGAGTCCAGGACTGGATCAGCCGGAATGGATTCCGTGATTTGTACCTCGGTTAAAGAAGATATAATCAGTTGATCGGTCATCAAAAGGCTAATCAGTTTTATCAAATCCTTAATGAATCTATTCTAATTTTCAGTCCTGAGCTCTCCTTGTCCTCAGTTGTTGTCTTACTCATCTGAAATGCAGTTTGTTTACTTTTCTTTCGTCTGGACAGGGCTGCACGCTCTATTGCATTTCTGCTCTCCTTTCTCTCCAAACATGTCTAAAGCTGGTTCAACAGTTTTAGGCTAAAGCTTCCATTTTTGCGGGAAACCCATTTCAACCCACTTATGAAATTGTCCCATTAATGTCTAATATTTTAGTCAACAATTTCTGGTGAAACAACTGGTGAAGGTAATCTGGGAGTGGAGTCAGACTTTACTTTACTCTGACTCTTGCCATAGTCTACTCTCTCCAGCTAGTCTGTACTCGGGTCCATAGCAATATCTGGGTCCACTGAGTTGAGTTAAGTCTGAGGTTACGCGCTGCATACCTAACTTATCAGCTGGAAACCCCAAAAACCCTCGGACACCACAGAGAAAACCAGGACACGTCTGTCCGTGAGCCCCTGATCCAGTCCCACTCTCCATCCACTTGTCAGTTTACAAGCAGATAGAGGTTCCTGCAAATCATTCAGGCGTGAGAAATAAGACCACTTCCTTCACTCTGTTCAATCTCACTCTTTTTATCTTTTCTCTCTCAATAATCTACTCATTTCTCACCGTGTGAGTTCTTTTTCCTTTTCTTTCTGGAACAGAGCGAAGATCAGGGCTCCGCTGAACACAGCTTCTCCCTACTGGGAGGATTTTCCAAAAATAATAAAGCCGGCTTCTGTCCTTCAGCGGAGTCTGAATCCCTCGTCTGGCCCATCTGGGGTGCCAAAATTGTCGTGGAAATTATATTCCTGGTGAGGGGTTGAGCAAAGAATTGAGTAACAACCAATCTTTGAAGAATTTATTTAACAAAAGAGAATAAACAGAGAAGAACTAAAACACACATACAGCTGGTCCAGAGACCTGCCGACTAGGCCGGCATCGGGCGTCTGGCCCCAAGCAAAGGGATGCATCATCATTTACACTGTGTAGGTTTCTATGTTTTGGTGAACAGAGATCCTCTCTCAGCCTTGAATGAACATTCCAGGAGAGGAGAGGAACAACAAGAGAGGGAAACACCAAAACAATCTCACAGCTCTGACCTAAACCCTAGTAAATGTGGACAGACCAACATAAGGAGAATAGGAGAGGAAAGGTTAAGGATAAAAATAAATACTTATCTATAACAATAATAGCAATAATAATGATAATATTAAAAGATCATACATAAAAGATTAAATGTAAGAGGACACAATTTTCTGCCATAACAGTTATCAGCAGGTAATTTCACCTGTTGGACTTATTGTCCTTCTCACTTCTAAAAACACTGAGCGCCACCAGGAGCTCTCTGACCTTCTGACCTCTCATGCTCTCCACTCCTAAATAAATGTGATTTTCATCAGATGTCACATACTTTTTGATTTTCAACCTGAATCCTTTTATACTGATGTAGGAACGTGAAATTCCTGCTGCGCTCTGTGCCTGGACTCCCTGTTGCCTCTCTCTGCTGTCCACCCCATGATGCATAATATATCAGCATCACAGTTAAACCGAGTGGTGTCTCATCATGAGGAAACTTTTGATGTCTGTCTCTGAGATTTCTGCCTTCATCCTGATACAAAATAAATTAATTGATGCTGAATTACAGTTTTTCACAATTGCCACATTTCTTGAAACCTTCACCCATATTCTCAAGACTTTAAAAACAAAACCCAATCTTTAAACTACATTCACAAAACCCCTGACTCTTCTGGCAAAAATAAAACACTTGTCTCAAAACCATTTGATGTGTGCTCAAAATCAAACAATGCTTTCAAAACATAAACACAGCCAGTCAATAGATAAAACACTACAGAGCATTCTTTAGACACTACATCAAAAAACTGAGAACACAGCGTCCAGGGCATGTAGTTACAGAAAATGGGGTTTTTTGCGTATAGAGGAAACACATTTTCCAATTTAAAAATGATAGTAATCACAACTTAGTACAGTAAATATATAGTACACTGTAAGTACTGCAAGTAATACAGTATTGAATATCTGTATATTCAAATACAGTAAGCCCAAAGAACAAAGAAAACTATAAAAAGCAAATTACACTCAAATGTTCAATACAGTAAGAGACTTCATCCACATCACAACCTTGTCCCTCGCCAAGCAAATAAGGAAAATCCAACACTAACGTGTCTTTTCAGAGCAAATGTCTCAGTTACTCTCAATAAGATCAGTCAACAGTTTAGATTGAAACACATTTTTACAGAAGAAATAGTCCCTTAAAACCAACATCAGGTCCACTTCATGGCTGTTGCCAACTTTGGGCTGCGTCCGAAAAGTCTTTTTTGCTTACGAAGGTTCCTAAATGAGTGAAGTGAGCCGGAAGTATTTCAGTGGCAGCCATGATAAGAGCTGGTTGAATTCTCTAAAAGCTAAGGAAAGGAGCCTCAATGCTTTCTTTCATATCTCCTCCAGCATAGGGTACACCGGACCATCCTTTACCAAAGGAAAGGAGAAAATGGCGTCCCACAATTCCTTGCAGCGGCAACATTTAAAGCGACGCACGTTCACAAACTCAAAGATAAAATCCATGGACTGCATTTAGCAAGATCCTTGTAATACAGACGCACGTTATGATGCCTGAATAGACTCTCACAATTTCCTTCTTTCTTTTGGTTTGTTTTCTTTTGGCTTTTCTGTAATCTGATACTGTTTCAACGCCGTTTTATGTTTCAGATTGTTGAAATATGTTATAAAGTGTTACAAGTGTTACAATAATAAAGACCATGAAGGATAAAGGATGTTGATCAACATGTCAATTACCATTGGCTATTAAGCGTTTTCTCTCTTGTGCTGTAACTCTCTAATATACGTATGTCTTGAACTGTCAACAATAACTGAGACCCATGCCAGCTGTAGCATACTAGTCTTGTAATGTGATCAAAGTGAGGATAATGTTGCAGCGTGTAGGTTCACATTATTTCCAGCCTCAGCAATATCATTAATGGATTTTACTTCAGTCATTGATGCTGACACCCTCGCCTTAATAAAGGCGCAGTGATCAAGCTGGATGATCTCTACAGTAAATGTAATGTATTATTTCAGTGTGGCGGCCCCCCACATTATCAACACTGACCGCGTTTTCTCTCCCCCCCCAATTAAAAACACAACCGACAGTTTACTGCTGGAAAAAAACTTTTATTGATAAGCTACATAAAATAACCAAAAAGATTTTAAAATTATAATAAAAAACATGATGCATATCAATACATTTTAAAGAGACAGAGGAAAACGTGTGCATGTAATGTGAAAAAAAACTATTCAGTTTAAGTTTATTACATGCAAATGTAATTGAAACAAATGAGACACACACACACACACAGAAATTGAGGTACAGGAATGGACCTAAAAAGGTACAAATGCCTGGTCGCTCCAGCTGTACCCTAGCAGCGTACGAGGACTGTACCTTTGAAGTTGGTACAGTTTTGTACCTTCTTGTCTGAACCTCTAAAAGAACTTTTCTGCACCTCTAGTGACAAAAATGTTCCTTTACAATTATTCATTTAGTTGATACTTTTATCCAAAGCGACTTACAATATATCTGGGGTCGCACTCCTCTGGAGCAACTAGGAGTTAAGTGTCTTGCCCAGGGACACATTGGTGGTTGTGCCATCACCAACCTTTCATGTCCTGGGGGCGGGGGATCACTGACACATCATTTCACTGTACCTTAAGCTTGTTAAAGGTAAAGTTATGTACAGGGTACTTTTTTGACAAATGTTCCTTTAGGGAACAGGAATGATACGCCTATTTCTCTGTGTGAATATGAAACAGACAAAGTTAAACTGTGTGGTGATCTGACACATGTTAATCCAAACTCTGAGCATGCCTGTTGTAACTGACTGTACTCGGGGTTCCTATCTTCACCTCAGAGTAAACAGAGCTCTCCTCTGGTTCATGTTGCTTCCCTGTTAAAATAACCAATAAATCAATTGGCACTTCAGGTCAAACATCTCTAAAATATTTCTATTTATTGTATGTATCTGGAGTACTCACCTTTCTTCCCAGTGTTTTTAAGTTCAGTCAAAGAAAATCTTCATCCTGGGATTCATCTGCATCTGAAATATACATATTCTTTAGTTACAGAAATCTAATCCCGTCTCACTTGTTTTTAGTATGGATTAGATTATCTAGTGCTGACTGTACAAGGCTGTTTGACTTCATTCAAGTAAATATCACTTGCCTTGTCTTAATTATTAAGTGTTTGTTATTCAGAGTTATATTTAGCTAAAGTCAAGGGAACATGTGTGTTACAGCACCTCCAGTATGCTCTGACACGTATTTTAAACTTTGAAGTTTCAAGACAAAAACATCTTATTTAAATGTTTTTGTTCATGAGTTAATTATTTTCAACCTATTAAATTTCATTGACAAAAACCTTTTTTAAATTTTGTTTAAAAGGGACAGCGTACAGTAAAACAAACGTTACCATTTGATGCACTGTACCAGATTACAGCTTCAAGCTAATTCAACACGACCTCGAGCCACATCGCTCAGCCCCAGCACAAATCAACAGCAAACAAAGTTACATAAACAGACAAGGTTACACAGAAAAAGACACAAGATGTACAATGTGAACTACTCTCAATGAAACATAACAAACATTTACCAGTCAATTAAAATAAAAGCAGTACAAAAATTTCAGATAAAATATCTGGTTTAGTGATCGCAAAGCCGAGTAGCTTTTAACTGCCATTTCAACTTTGCTTTAAACATATTGATGGAGTTGCTGCTCCTTACATCGTCAGGCAGGGTGTTCCACTGGTTTGTGGCTTTTACAGAAAAAGCAGACTGGCCAAATGCGATACGATGTAATAGTATGACACAGTCTCGAGTAGAGGAGATCCTGAAAGACTTAATTGATTTTACTGAGCGAGTAAACACAAAATCACAAAATGGAGGAGGAGCAAAGCATTTACAGTTTTATATACTAAGCACAAATTAGAAAATCATATAAAATTATCAAAACTAAACAAATTATATTTCTGAAGTATTCTGCAGTGATGATAGTGATTTTTGAGAGTTTGTTTATACAAAGACCCCAGAGGTTTAACAGTTGTTTCACCAGCCTGCTCCCAACATGTAATGCAGTAAGACGTGTGTGAAAGGATCATGTCATGCATAACTATTCTAGCTGCACCAAAAACAGACAGTTTCTAATATGTCTACATTTAACTACATTGTACTTAATGGTTTTAACCATATTTTTGACATGTTTCTTAAAATTCAAATTTGGATCCAAGGTCACACCAAGATATTTCAAATCAGTCTCTATGTCAATCCTTTCACCATTAACTAAAATGTCAGTGAGAGTAGGTTGTGCCAAGGAGTTAGAAAAAAACATACCTTTTGTCTTATTTACATTCAGACTAAGACCCGATTGATGAAGCTACTGTGGTGACTTTTTTGTTTTCCTCAGAGAAAGTAATAATCAATCGATTAGACTGATTAAAAATTATAAAACAATTTATTTACAGAATAAGAAAAGGTGATATATTTACAAAGGGATCAAATAACAAAATGCTCGGGCAAAACACTTCTGTTCCAGATTAAAAATGACTTAAGATATTAAATATTCTTCAAAAGGTATTATCTTTTGAGGCATATCTATTAAAGAATTTAGTCTTATTTAAAGGGCATTTTCACCTGTCAGTGGATGATTCGACAGCTCCCCCCATCTCTCGCTCCAAGAGGGAACTAACTGCCTCTCCCTACATTTGATTTTTATAACCCCTGAACATGCCACGTCTTAGAAATTGCGCAGTAACTAAATCCTTATTAGGTAAAAACACAGCGTTTCCCTTATCAAAAATATCTGGCACCTCTTAATGCTCCTTCCTGTTATCCTCAAACATTCTCAGTGAAACAGGGTCAACTTTCTGACCGTGCGCACTTTGCGGATTGTTTTGCCTATCTGTGATCCTTTCCCTGTCAAACAGCTGGTTCTTGCCACTTCTAATGACTCTCATTTGTATTAAGTTTCCTTCTACTGTGGCTGGTCTTCTGTTTTCAAACAACCTAGTTTAATCAAAGGTCTCTATCCTCAAATGACCTGCTCTGTCACATACTAAACTGATGTTTAAACTATATGTGAACATTCATGCTACAGAGTCTATATAGATTCTAGATGAAAAATTTAATTTGGAGAGCTTTGATATTGACACATCATGATCAACTGTATCAAATGCTTTACTTCGGTCTATAAATACAGCACTAATTCCTCCTCCTTTGTCGAGCCTAGATTTAACTTGCTCTATCAAGTGCAAGGTAGCAGTTTCTGTAGAATTATTTATTATAAAGCCAAACTGCACACAATGTAGACCAAACTTACTTGTGTAAGAAACGATGTTAGTCGCTCAATTACAACCTTATTTCTTAGACCTTTATATACCAACATATCAGTGTCCCTTCCTGTTTTAAGTGCCTTCCTAAGCGCAGTATCTCTAGATTTCAACAATTTCCAGGGTAAATTATTATGTTTCTCACATTTTTTGTGGACTCTCACATTAAATCTTTCCCTCACTAAATTGACTAATGATGAGAAAGATTTACAGCCCATATCCAGTTGATCAGATGACAATATATATCCCAGTTCAATGTGTTAATTTCACTAACAAACTGTTCTTGCTTAGATCTGGGTATGCACTGAAAAATCTTTGTCTTACTTGCCTTATTTCCAAATTTATTTTTAGTCAACTTTCTTGCACATAGGGTTAAGTTATAATCAGACAACCCAGTTATTAAATTTTAGCTTTTAGTTATTCGTTCTGGTAAATATCAGATTTTGCAATTCTAGTTGGACCTTTAATTAATTGTTCAAGGTGACCTAACACTCTTCTCTACGGATAGAAATAACATAAACCAGAATACATTTACATTAATGATTGCACATGTGGAAGAGACAGACAAACACATGTAGAACTTAATGCAAACTTACTAACTTTGAAGTAACTCCATCATTATTAATCACATGTGCCATCAAGGGTCTGTTGTTAATAAACGAGACTAAGAGTCCATGAAAGCAGACCTGTGAAGCTGCTGTGCTTTGGGCTGAATGCTGATGGCAGCACATTTGTTAAGAATGTTATAAACGTTTTTGGTGTTATTTCTGGTAATAAACTAAAGTATTTGAAAAAAGTCATCAAAGTCATTCAGCTCCATCCTCTGGGGAACATGAATGTCTTTACAAACTTTCATGGCAATCCGTGGCTCAATAGTTGGCACATTTTTCTCCCAGCTTCAAGATTGTCGGATTGTAGGTTCAAAACCTGGTTGGAAAAGACTCTGTACAGGTAATACCTTTGTAAAATTATGTTATCCAGAAAAAAGAATACCATTAATCTTATTTTAAATAAAAGATTCTTGTTTTTAAGACTTCTTGGACATCCTGATTAATTTTAATAAATATTATCAAGTGCTCTGGAAACCAAATGTGCTTACTTTAAGAAAAACATAAGCTCATATTTAAAATGTTCAATTTAAATTTGAGAGGATGAATAAAAAGGTGTACTGTACCATTTTTAGTGTCTTTGGATCCTTTGATTGTTTCATAGAGACGAGCATCATCACCTGCAGAGCAGTGAAAATCAAACCATGCTGAGATTCATCAATTTAATTGCATGATACTAATTGTGGCGTGGTGACCAGAATTTCATTCCCTCTGCACATAACTGAGTAAACTTTCCATAACCTTCCTGTTAACAAAACCCCTGGGTCAAGAAACAGTCCTGCAGGACTCGCAGAGGATGAACAAAACAATAGTACAGGTCCAGCTGGTGAGGAACCCCATTATGAAGGTGACGTGCTTCGCTCCGGCCCGCACCATCTGATAAGACCCCAAATTCCTGCAAACTACAGGTGTGAAAGCAGCTGGCAGCCTGTCTGCTGTGTGTGTTTATACAGTATTATATATTATACACAAACATATGAACTTCACTTTCAGAGGATGAATAACAAGGTGTGTACTGTACCATTTTCATTTTCTTTGGAGCCTTTGATTGTTTCATAGAGACAAACATCACCTACAGAGCAGTGAAAATAAAGCCCGGAGTAGATTAATCAATTTAATTGCATGACAATTATTAAACATATTCTGATTAGCTTTAAATGGCTCCTGAAATGTATATGTGCAACCTACATGTGTATGTGTAAAATAAATAAATGTATAAAATAATCAAAGGTTTAAATGCTGACCATGGAGAAGGGTGGAGTATTCGTCACGTTGAGCCTCATTCTGGTCGACCACATAAACTGTGTCAGGGCCTCGATTAGTGCTCTCAGACTGGATTGGCCTACAACATGAATCAAACACAATACATATAAAAAGGAACAAGAAATGTTGCTGTTGTGTTCAAAATTAGAGAAGGGAGTGTTGTACCAACCTGATGGAGCAGGAATCTGTGAAAAAGACATTTGTTGTTACATGGTTTTGTTTTGTAAGTTGTTATTCTGCTATTCTATGTGATGAGATCAGAACACGTGTGTTTGAATAATTAAAATCACATAATATCTAATAAAAGAAGAAAAGGTCTCACCTTTGGACGGTCTGTAGCGATACAAAAGGAGCAGAAGAAGAATAAGTACGATTCCACAAACCAGCCCAACAATCAACGGTACAGGAACTGAAGAGCTTTCAGGTCTGGACACTGATATAATAAACAAATAAATAATAAATAACTGTTAACTTATAGCTTAAAGCGCTTTTCATTAACAAAATGTGCTTTATTAAAAATTTTAGTCATGTCACAACTACAACACATTCAAGCACAAATGCAGAGGTATAAACACATATGCACGTAGATAAACAACATAAATCCCAGTCTCAATGTCATGTAATGTTTTGATACACATGAGTACTTATAGTACACTATATAACAGAGTACAGTGTGAAATTATCCATTCACAATAAACATGACTGTCACAACCACTGATGCAGACTTTCTCCAGCTCCAACAGGTGAAATCAGCTGAAACTGATGCTACTTCAGATTCAGGTCAGTATTTGACCATGTTTCTTTCTCAGACAGAAACACAGTTTACACAGAAGAAGATGCAGCAGTTGTTTTAATCCTACTCACCTTTAACTGACATCCAGCTCTGTGCTGACTCTTCTCCTGAGTGTTGACACTTGTAGAAACCCTCATCTGACTTCAACACTGCAGAGATGTTCAGCTCCCTTCTGCTATCATTTTGAATCAGTTTGTCATTTCGATAGAAAAACACATCTGAAACTAACTTTTCTGTCCTGAACTTGCAGCTGAGAATAACAGGATCTCCCTCAGTCACAGGACGGACAGGGCTCACCAGGATAATATGTTCATCTGTAAAACAGAATATGAGGTTTCAGTCAGAGATCAGCTGCTGCAGAACTTCAGAATAAGTGGATGGAGGACGATGAGAAGAGATCACAGATTAAATTGTGGAGAATCTAACTGATCCAACAATGTGCAGCACGTCCATACCAACAAAAATTGTATTCACAATCTATGCAGCCTAGAAGCAGCTAAAGAGGGCGACCCCCACGAGCTTTAAGTGGTTTTATACATCCAAAGAACTTCTATAAAAACAGACCAGGCGTCTAATCGAGACCTGCTTTTATTTGTCAAAATGTTTACCCACACCAGTAAACGGGGTTGGCGGCTATTTGGGACTCGGCTATTCATTAAAGTTTTACGGTAAGGACAGATCAAACATAAACCCACACAAATCTTCTGTATAGCTACATCCAGTCATCGTCACAGTAAGGTGATGAAATGTGTTTCAGCCTCAGCAGGAGAGACATGTGACTGTGCTCTCTTTGGAAACAGAATGAGATAAAAACTGACTGTGACATTTGTACATGGTTAAAATCACTGTTTTATTAAATACTTACTATGTTACTGAAAACAATTAGATTTGGTGGCCAGTATAGATTTTAGGGAGTGGTTTACAAAATGGTTTAAACCTCAGGGAAACACTTGTGGTTTGACTGCAGTCGATGATAAGTCAAGTCTATGGCTTTGTTAATGGGTACATATGAAACAGAAAGTGGATGAAACTGACACAATAATACCAGTGAGAAGGTTAAAATCTTTAGTTTTAAGGGCAAAACACACTAAAAATCTCTGTGAAATATTGACATGGTCAGGAAATATTGTTTGCAGTTTTTTAAATAAAAACCAAAGATGTTTGAAGTTGGTCCAGAGCAGAAGTTTCTGGTGTGCAGTCAGTTTCTTTAAGTTAAATTATTTGGCATTACCTGTTTGATCAGCACATGACTGAATTATACTGCAGTGCAGAGGACGTCAGATTTCTACCTGATTTCATAATATTTGTTGTGTAATAATCTTTAGGAAAAACAAATCAATGAAATAAATCTTAAGCATTTTAAGTGAATGATTAAAGACAACAAAATGTAACAAAAGAGGGGAGATTTTCTTATTTTAACTTTTTTTATGTACAAATGTTAAATGTTGATGTTATTTAGTAATGATTAAAAACTCACATTAAAATTCAAGTATTATAAAATATGTTAAATCTACAGTAAATAGATAAAAGGTTTTGGTTCATAGTTAATTACTCAGATACCATGAAGCAGTAATGGGCCAAACTCTTGTCAGATTGTCAGTACATCATCCTCCTCAGTGTAAATGTACACAACATCTAATATTCAGTATGTTGAAACACATAATATGATGTTTAAAATAATTTATACAAGACAGAAAACATAATGAAACCATACTCTGTATAGTGATGTTGACTGCGTTGCTGAACTCTCCTGATCCAGACTCACACCAGTACACTGCATCACTCTGCTGGTTACTGTTTATGCTGCATGTGGATCCAGTCATTGTGCCCCGTAAGAGCAGTGTGATGAGTATGACGGGTAGTCGTCCTCAGTAAACCTCCTCACTCTCCACTCAGTAGAGTTTCCCTCACAGCTCAGTGAGACAGAGTCAGAGGTGAAGTGTTGCACTCTGTCAGGACTCACTGTGAGAGACGCTGATGAATGAAAATCTGAAAAACAACATGTAATAATGGGTCAAAGCAAACAGAGATCTTAAGATTTAAAATGCTAAAACGCAAATATTCCTTTATTTCTGAGTATTAGTACAAACATTAAAACAAGGTGCAGTGTTTTGGTGAAACTGGTTTCTATCTTGAAAACTTGCTACAATCTGAGTTTATTTTAAATGATAAACAACCAAGTGACTACAGCTGCTGTTGTCTGTAAAGTGGGAAACTACCTACTTTCACCTGCCATCTTTCAAAGATACAGAGGTGAGTATTTCAAACTGAAACGTGCTGCATTGTCTCTCTAGACACAGTCAGTGTTTTCCTCTTATTTGTCAAAGTCGTCTCTGTTTGTTCAACTTGTCTATTAACCTGCTGACTTTGGTCATTTCCTAAATTTAACTCTTGTCTGTCTCACACCTACCTGACCGCTAACCAGGTGTCTTCTAACTACACGTCCTGCCTGTTGTGTCAGTAAAGTATAAGCAGTAAGATGAGCTTCAGTATCCAAAGTAAAAGTACTCATTGTAATAAAGAAAAAGTTTCAGCAAAATGTCTCTTTTTGGTGTTTTTATGCTATCAGATGAATTAAAAAAAGGAAAACTGTGTAAAGACGGAAGGAAACAAGGAAATCCTCCCAGTCCAGTATGTAAAATGACCCAGTAAGGTGGAAAGCAGAAAGTTTGTCTTGATGCTGGTGAGAGAGGAAAGATCACAAGGTCACCACAATCAATACATTTCTTCTGTTGGGGGAGCATGAATGTACACAGCCAATTATTTGTCAGTATAAGTGTTAGTTTTAAAGATACTGTATGTTGGTCACAGACAGAAAGTGGATGAACCGAGGTGAAGACAAAACATCTTGAGAGAAGCACAGACAGAAACAAACTGACCTCCAGACCAGACAAACTTTGGTTCACTGTAAGAAGTATAATACACTGGATCTCCTCTTCCAGCTCTGCACTTATATCCTGCTGTGTGTGTCTGTCCATGAACGATGTAGGAATCCTGTTCAGTCCCTCTTGGTTGTAGGAGTTGGCTGATAGTTTGGGAACAGCCTTAAACCAGAAGAACCTCCATCCTGCAGATGGATCTTTAACTCTGCAGCTCAGAGTTACTGAGGCTCCAGGACTCAGCCAGGATGGAGACACAGTGAGGACAGACTGGGGTCTATCTGTTGGAGAGGGATTTTAGAATAAAAACATGTAACAACCTTTAAATGAACTGAATAATATTCACTTTGAGAGAAATGTGATGTGACTCACTGTATGATACTGTTAATTTGACAGGATCACTCCAGTCTGTTGAAGACTGCTGTGCACTTTTCATTCTGCCCTTACACCTGTAGTCTCCACTGTGGGATGAGTAAGCAGATCTAATCCTGTATTCACTGTCTTTTAAAGGTTTGTATGAGCTCGTTGTTTCCCACTCGTACTCCCACTCAGTGTCTCCTCCGTCCTTGATCTCACATCTCAGACTGATCGTCTCTCCTGAGTATATTTCAGACCAGTTTGTTGCAGAGTCACAACAGCCCTGTTTGGACTGTTCATGATCAAGAATTCATAGTGAGGATACAAAAATGACAAAATGGTAAATCTACAGCAAAATCTATTTATCAATTAAATTATGGATTCCAAACTGTTTTTAAATTATGTTTCAAAAACAAATCAAATGTCAAACTCACTAATTTTATGATGCTGACTGGATCACTGTCCTCTGTGTAGTAAACTGGGTCTCCTCTTCCTCCTCTGCACCAGTAGAGTCCTCCCTGTGAGACACTGATTTGTCCATCTGAGATGAAGACAGCATCTTGTGTGTTCAGAGGTTCAGAGGTTTTCTCCTCTGTACCAGAAGTATTTCCAACCAGATGACGGGTTCACAGAGCAGCTCAGGGTCACACTGCCCCCTGCTGGAAAGTCTCTCCTGTCAGCGCTCAGTTCAGCCTTTGGTCTCTGTGCTGTTTGATTTAGAACAAAGACATAAAACAAGGAAATTACTGTCTGTGCAGCCCCACAGGCAAGAAATACATTCAGGTTTAGTCCAGTTTTTAACCTCTCTCTCTTTTCCTGTGTTTATCTCTACTGAAACTATCCAGGAGAACAATTCACCAAATTTGCAAGATGAAATATTTTGACACAGCAATCAAAACAAACATCATACTTTGGCATTTCATTACCACTAGAAACTACTACTTTATGAATTTTGATTACATTTCATTCAAAGTCAACATGAGTAAGAGGAAAGGAGAAAATAGATTAAGTTAAAACTTGAAATGGTAAGAATTAGGAAGAAGTAATGATGCCGCCTGTATTTTGATAGTGTCTTTGTTACTGTGTGACCTGAAGAGAGCGAATAATTGTTGGAGAAATAAGAGTTTTCTGTTGCGTTATTTAGATTTTACATTTCATTACAGATGACAGACGGTCCAACTTACATGATACCGTCAGTGTGATGACATCACTCCACTCTGTTGAGGAATATGAGTCTCTTCTACCCTTACAGCTGTAGTCTCCACTGTGGGACACAGTAGCTCTGATGATCCTGTATTCATTGTCTGTTGGAGGTCTGTTTAATTTGGCTGGTGTCCATTCATACGTCCATTTAGTGTCTCCTCCTCCCTGGATCTCACATCTGACAGTGAACTTCTCACCACTGAAGATCTGAGTCCAGTTGGGTTGGAGAGTCACAACGGCCTGTTGGACACTGTTTACACAAAAAATACCCAGTTAGGATACAAAAAAAAAGGAAAAGATACAAATGGTAAATCTACATCAAGACGCATTAATATCAGTATGTCAACATTGCGGTAACATCGTGTTACAGCAGATTTCAAAATAAAAGTGAGCTTCTGGTGAACATAATGTAATTTTCGATATGTGGCAGAAATGAAAGATTAAATGATAAAATAAATAAATGATTAAGACTACACAAATTTTTGAACAATGTCTGACATTTTCACTGAATTTTCTCTGAATTCAGATTATGTTTAAGAAATCCTCCTGTTTCCACTGACTTATTTCACTTCACAGTGACGTGTGAGTGTCCCTCAGTCAATACCAGAGCTATCTGATGTAGGAAAGATTACGCCCTAATCTTTTCTTTTTATTGGCTGGTCTGAGATATGTATTTTTCTTTGCACAATATTGTTCGAGATCTTCAGTTCTTTGACAGTTTCTCACATGGAATAGCCTTCATTTCTCAGAACAAGAATAGACTGATGAGTTTCAGAATAAAGTTCTTTGTTTCTGGCCATTTTGAGAGTATAATTGAACCAACAAATGCTGATGCTCCAGATCAACAAAGGAAGGCCAGTTTTATAGCTTCTCTAATCAGCACATCAGCTTTCAGCTGGCTAACATAATTGCACAAGGGTTTTGTCATCTTCAATTAGCTTTTTAACACGATTAGCTAACACAATGTACCATTAGAAAACAGGAGTGATGGTTGCTAGAAACGGGCCTCTGAAGATATTCCATTAAAAATCAGCCGTTCCCATCTTGAACAGTCATTTACCACATTAACAATGTCTAGACTGTATTTCTGATTAACTTATCTTCATTTAAGAAAACAGTGCTTTCTTTCAAAAATAAAGACATTTCTAAGTGACCCCAAACTTTTGAACAGTAGTGTATATATTGTTTATAAGTGTGTGTATTTTGAAATTCAACATAAGACTCTAAGTCATCACTTTCTCTGAAGTGAAATATAAGTGTAACCAGGTGGTAAATAGTCATAGGTGATTTTTCCCCCTTTGGTTTAATATAGTTCTAAAAGTTGTGTAAATGTTAATACATGTGTTCTTGTTGTTTTGTTTGAGAATAACATTGTTCAATTTAAAGTAGTGTGAAGTAGATTGTAAGTGGATTTCCACAGTCGTACATGTGGTGGCTGACTTTGGTCACAAGGCGGCAGCATTGAGTAGTATTGTTGTTGTTCCGCCAAGTGCATCATGGTCTTTCTTCCTGTTAACGTGCCATGGACGTACAAGGGATTGGTGCGGAGACTTTGTTGGTAGAAGTAGGTAAATACATGTATATCTGTAAAATATTCATGTACAAGTGTATAAAAT
>NW_024041150.1:29921662-29958047 GCF_014851395.1 Micropterus salmoides
GCACTCTGGAGGTCTGCGATGTAAGTGTAGTCCTTCTCCACCTTCAATCCACTTCCTGGACTTTTTGTTGTACACCTTGCTGTACCTGATAATACAGAAAGGAGGATCAGCTTAGTGAAAAGTTTTTAATACCTGACATTGTTCTATTATACAGTAGTTAGCATTTCCACATGAAATGCAATCACAACAATAAATCAGTACCATCTATCTGTATTCCTCATACTGTTTAATATTTTTTGATTCATCACTTATAAATGTACTGAGTAAAATGCATAGGAGTATTCATAATGCAACATACTGAACTGTGTCATCAGCTCCTGGCTGGACTGTGGACATGGTGGTTGAATCCAGGTCAGCCAGCATGGTCCGATCAGCATGTACTGGTGAGAAGTACAGGATTATGGAAGACTCCAAATCTGCAAGTGACCTGAGGGCACAGTAGAAATAAAACATACAGGATTTTTTTTACTTCTGGTAAAATAAGTAATGGCATAACAGAACCAGTAAAGGGTTTTTGCACAATAGGTTTAGTTACGAACAATGTCAAACTACAGTATATTAGGTAGCTTTTATAACAGAAACAGATTTTTATGTATACTAACGTTGACATGTCTTTCATAACTACAAACACACAGCTACATCAACACATTTGTAAAAGAGTAACATACAGTCAAACATCAACTGCAGACACAAGATAATCACACAAACAGATTAGATACAAGGTAAAGACAGTAAACTGTAAACATAGTATAACAATAAACCGATATCGTGACTAACTAAACCGGCGCAGTCTACACTTACAGTCTTACCTAATATTAGCGTCGGAAAAATGATAAAAGCCAGATTACCTGTCCAGCAGAAATAAAGCCACCACGGTGACTCACGGTGACTCAGCCCCTTGGTGTTTCTCAGTTGTCACTATCGTTGAAAAGCCACACAGATATCACCTCCGGTCTGACCGCTTCTCTTGTCAGGTCTGAGAGAGCTGACCGGGCGCGCGCATGTGGGCAGCTCCTGTAGAAGCAGGGCTGGTAGCCATGGCAGCGAGGGAGAGGACAACAGACAGCTGATTATTATACTCTCTTATTCAGAGCACCTAACTTTTTAATATGCATTGGTGTATAAAGACACTTTCAACAAATATGACAAAAAGTGTTTTAGAAGCAACTTGCCTACCCTGCCTTTGATCTTTGTTTTTTCACATTACATGCACATGTTTTCCTCGGTCTCTTTAAAATGCATTGACATGCATCGTATATTTTTTTTTTTATTATTTTAAATATTTTTGGTAATTCTATGTATCGATAAACTTTTTTTTTACAGCAGTAAACTGTCTGTTGTGCTTTTAATTGTTTTGATTGAACTATATCTTTTAAATTGGTTGAAACTTTAAGTTTTAATTTAATTTCTATCAAAATATTACTTCTACTCAAGAAAAAAAATACATTTTTACTTTGGTAGAACATCAATTTGTATTTTGGAATAACCTACTTTTTAGTACAGCATCCAAGTATAATTTTTTACTTTGGACTAAACTAATTAAAGTGCTGTGATTTGTTACAAGGAATTTAATCAACTTTACCCAACTTAAATTTATAATTCAATACAAACTATATTTTTTTAAATGATACCATATTCAATCTATTTTCTTTAGTCACAAGACACAACTTTACTTAATATACTTAAGATAGGTCAATATAATAATTTATTTTGCTTTGTTGAAACTTTCACCATAAATAAAAGCCAAATTTGCATTACTTCACTTACGATAAAACCCAAAACATTTTGTCAGTGAATGCTTAATTTAGTTGAGTTACTTTAAAATGACATGAATATTCTCTCCAATCACCATTACTGGAAAAAAATAAAATAAGCACCATAAAAACAAAGTCTAAAATGAACGTTGCTGCCAGTTAGACTAGGTGGTATGTGTATTACACATCAACACAAAATGTCAGTGCATAAGTCAGTTTAAGACAAACATTACCATTACTATTGCTGCCATTGCAAAATCTGACATTCACATTTTCAGTGTTGATTTCTAAATCTAAACATGTCGGCAAAGTCCGGCAGGTAAAACGCTCTTATTCTGAAATGGTCAGGGTATCTGTGGATAATCCGTAATTCGTTTGTAATACAAAAACGAAAATAACGTTTATTCGTTTTTTGTTTCAAAACGAAAAACCAAATAACCGTTTTTTGTGTCAGAATCAAAAAACGAAAAACTAACTAAAACGGCCCGTTTTTCGTTTTTGGTGATTCATTTTATCGTTATTCCTTTTGGAACAAATAATGAAGAGAGTCTGAACTTCAGTCAATTAGTTTCTCGTTATAAACCAAAAACGGGAGTCACGTGGTCTATTTCTTTTTTGGAAGGGATAGTAACCGGTAAAGCCTTCAAAATAAAAGTAGCCCATGTACCATGCAGCAGTTAGAAAGGTGATTTTAGACTAAAACTAAACTAAAACAACGTTTTTTTAGTAAAACTAAAGTAGCACTGGGTGTAAAAAAAACACTTTAGTTAATCAAATTAAATTAATTGCTGTTAGGGAGAATTAAACATTTGTAAGACCATTGGTGACCTGTAACTTCAGATTAGGACAATTTAACTAATGTTATATGTAGCTTAGGATCGCAGTTAGCCTATTTATTTAAGTTTATATTATTTAACTCATATTTTTTAGTTTCTGAACACATATAACATATAATATTTTAAAGCCTTCATGCTGTGTGTTAGCTGCACCAGCAGAGGTCACTCTGCCCCCTTGAGTCCTTCTGTGGCGCCAACAGCTAACAAGCTTTTGACCTTTTGACTTGTGTTTCTATCACAGAGAAGGCTGCACTGCGACCAGAGGAAGCTGATCACTGAGTTTGAAGGGTGTGCAGAACTTCACCTGCCTTCAGCTTCTCTTTCTATGGAGCTGCTAAAAACTCTCAGCTTCCACCATCTGCTGTTATGAGTCAGAACAAAACTCTTCCAAAACAAATCTGTGGAGTTGTAAACTTCTTATTTTCCTTTGCTATTTTCGCCCGTGTAAACTACTTATGTTAATTAAGTAGATTAAATATTTTAATGCAGCCTGTAGTTCTCATAAGTTAGGCAGACTTATGTGTGAAACCTGGTGAGCATTAATAGCTCCCGGGCTTTCAGATCTTTTAATGCTTTTTTGGGTTTAATTCTGTTTGATGAACCACGGCCGTGTTGGGTGTCAGCATTTCCTCTGTGGAATTAGTGGACATGACCATATCTGACCACAGATGTATTGTTTTTAGCTGTGATTCGCCTGTTACTCATGCCGCCTCACCAAGCTCCATGTGTTCTCGCATCTTTAATGAACAAAGTGTTTCAAAGTTTTGCGCATTCTTTCAGAGCCAAAGCCAACACCTGTCTGATTCCAACACCAACAATCTTGTCGATCACTTCAATCATATCTGCTTGTCGTCACTAAATATTACTGCTCCTCTAAAGGTTAGGCCTACGTCTAAAGCTAGTAAGCAACCCTGGACAAATGACAGCATTCGCAGCCTAAAAGGGAATGCAGGAAAGCAGAGCGCAGATGGAAAAAATCCAGTCTCCAAGTCCATTACCTCAGTCTGAAGGATTTATTAATTAACTACAATAAAATGGTTAAGGATGCAAGAACACACTATTTTTCTGAACTCATTACTACACATAAACACAATCCCAGGTTTCTGTTTAAGACTGTGGATCAGCTGGTAAACCCAACCCCTCCTTGTGCCTCAGCTGGAAGTAATGATCACTGTGAATTGTTTTTATCTTATTTTTTCAATAAGGTGGTGTCAATCAGAGCCTCTATTACCCCCGTGGCCTCTTACTCAGAGGTTCCTCACCAGCAACAAGAGAGTTTTAACCAGTTTTATCCCATCGACTTGTCTGAGCTTTTAAAAACAGTGTCACAAATGAGAGTGTCCTCCAGCCCACTTGATGTAATACCTACAAAATTTTTACTGAAAGTAATAGATTCTGTTGGGCCCCATTTGATCTCTGTTTTCAACAGCTCCCTATCCACTGGTTGTGTCCCTGATTATTTTAAAACGGCTTGCGTGAACCCACTTTTAAAGAAACCTGGTTTAGATCCCTCCCTCCCACATAATTTTAGACCAATTTCAAAACTGCCTTTTATTGCAAAGATTCTAGAAAGAATTGTGTCCAAACAGCTGCTCACTGTACTGGAAAATAACACATTATTTGAAAAGTTTCAGTCTGGTTTTAGGAAGCACCACAGCACTGAGACTGCCCTGCTTAAAGTCACCAATGACCTTTTAATGTCTGCTGATGAAGGCATGTGCTCAGTCCTGGTACTCCTGGACCTTAGCGCTGCTTTTGACATCATTGATCACAACATCATGTTAGACAGACTGAGGCACTGGGTGGGGATCTCTGGTACTGCCCTAGAATGGTTTTCATCCTACCTGTCAAATAGGAAGTTTTGTGTGTCTGTAAACAACTATGTCCCCTCATTCTGTCCAGTTAAATATGGTGTGCCTCAGGGGTCGGTCTTAGGACCCATTTTGTTTTCCTTGTATCTGCTTCCCCTTGGACATATTATCCATAAACATGGCATTTCTTTTCATATTTATGCTGATGACACACAAATATACTTGCCCATCAGATCCACAGACCCTGGAATGCTGAGTTCACTTAACAACTGCCTTTGTGAAGTTAAAAAATGGATGTCAAATAATTTCCTCCAGCTGAACTCAGACAAAACAGAAATCCTGGTCATTGGGTCTCAGCAGATGGCAAATCAAATACTGCCATCTGCTGGTTTCCTAGTAAATCACATTAAGCCTGTGGCAAAGAACCTTGGTGTTTGGTTTGATAGTAATTTAAATTTCGAGCAGCACACCACAAAGCTTGTTCAATCATGTTTTTATCAACTCGAAATATAGCAAAAATTTGATCTATGTTAACTTTTAAGGACACCGAGACCATTTTACACGCCTTCATCTCATCACGCCTGGATTATTGCAACAGCCTTTTCACCCAAAATCTATTGATCAACTCCAGACTGTCAAGAACTCAGCTGCCAGGCTTTTAACCAGAACAAAGAAATATGACCACAGTACTCCTATTTTAGCTTCATTACACTGGCTCCCAGTATGTTTTAGAATTGACTTTAAAATTCTATTGATCACTTTTAAAGCTCTTCATGGCCTCTCGCCTTGTTATATTTCTGATCTTTTAGTCCCATACGCACCAGCACGTACCTTGAGATCCTCGGGCAGAGGTCTGTTGTCTGTTCCAGAGTCTCGACTGAAAACTAAAGGGGACAGAGCGTTTGCTGTCAGGGCCCCGAGGCTCTGGAACAGCCTGCCCGAGAAAATCAGGTCGGCTGAGTCAGTGAACTCTTTTAAGTCCCTTCTTAAAACATACTTTTATAGGAGAGCCTTTCCCGATCTTATTTGACTTTATTTTATCCCTTTTATTTTATTGTATTTCACTAATTTTATATAAATTTTTCATGCTCTTGTTTTTTTGTATTATTCTTTACACTTGTTAAAGCACTTTGTAACTTGTTTTTGAAAAGTGCTCTACAAACAAGGATTATTATTATTATTATATTATTAGAGCCTCTGCAGTGAACAGATGGAGATTTAGTTAAAAAGCTACAACACTTGTGGGCCCATGTCGAGCGTTCAGATCCAAGAGTCTTCACATTATAAAACAATCACTTCACACAAGGAGAAAGAGCTCAGGCATATTATGTACAATACATTTTTATAAATTAATTCTGTGCTAAGGAACATTTTCTGACTACTGTCCTCCTTAGAAGAAAGGTTAGCGTAGCACTACAAGCAAATAAGCAAGCTTAGGAACCGAGATATAATCTCTCATTTTAAACCATGGGATTTATTTTTTACAGAGCATTTCTTTACAAGAGACATGCGTTTCAACTGGAAAGTTGATTTACGAAACATGAGCATTTAAAGATCAGGTTTTAGACAGTTTTATTAACACAAGCTCAAACAATAAACCCATAAGATGTTACGGCCCATGCTGCAGAGATGCTGAAGGATAAAAGCAAACTGTTACCAAAGCAAAATTGCCACCAGGATGCCCTGAAACCACCTAAAGACAGCAAGTCACACACATAAAACCCCACACAATAAGGCTCAGTTAAAGGTGCGCACACAGCTGTCATATACACACACCACGACATGCAGTGAAGGGAAGAGGGGCTCCCACAGCCCACCACAGTCCACCACCCTGTCAGAACACTGGAAGAAGAGGGAGAAAGGCTGAGGGAAGTCACGCAGCCCAACAACAAGCAAACTGCCCCACCCTTAGCAGAACCTAGCAAAAACATTCACAGGGCCCATCCACCTGTAACAGAGTCTCATAAAAAGCACTGATTTTAAATCCACATTTAAAATCAGGGCACAAAAATCAGCAGTTGATCAGGCAGACAAAACAGAGGTGGCTATATAACCCTCAATTAATGCAGTAAATCATCCACCAGCTCTGACTCCCGCATAATGTTACAGATCGGACCGTTCTACAAGCTTGTGGTGGAAGTTCGTTTATTGGTTCAAACGAAAAAACGAACTATCAGAACGTACACGAACCAACAAGGGGCAGGCTAGACGCTGTGCTGCTGAAACACTGAGAGGCTTCCAGAGGAAGTTGATGCTGTAAATACACCGCTGTGCACACGCAGCCTACGCCCCTCCCTCAGAATTCCCATGACGCATGAGGGTGAAGGGAGTTTTGTTAAAATGTGTTGTGGTGGCTTACCATTGAAACCGTGAGTGAAGGGACTGTTTCATTTGATAAGAGCTGCTGAATTCTACCAGGAAATTGTAACGCCACACACTTTAGTTGTTAGTTTGTGTGAACTATAATCAGCAGAGCTAAACTTCATAGTTCACGTAGTGGGCCCCACAACCAGTGTGGGCCCTGGGTTGGCTGCACCCACGCTACATCAGCTTATGACAAGAGGCAAATGTACATATATAGTATGAGTATTTTAATAGAACCTGAGACCATGTTTATAAGCTTATTAGTTAGAATGTGCAGTGTTTCATCTTGTCTAAAGCTTCAGTGATTAATGCAAAACTGCTTACCAGATAGAAGTGTGTCCTCATCTTCCCCACAACACATAATAAGGCATTTCAGCAGACAGTCCTATTATGATTCACCTCGAGACTCTAGGTGAGATCGCAAACACACACATAATGCATTATGATGCAGTCCAATTTTGCAACTTCACTGATGCAAACAATACACAATGCACACCACGTATGTGCTTATGGAGTTATAGTACTGTGATTTAGAAATAAGATAAGTTAAAAGGACTAATCTAACTCCACAATTAAATTTGAGCTTGAGCTATAGCTTGGTGGATAAGAGAGACAGAAGCAGTACTTATTAAATATAAAACTTTTGCAAAAGTTCACCAATAGCCACACTGAAAAACAACATAAATATGTTTAAATATGTGTTTTAAACAAACATTAAAATAATAATTTTGTGAAAATTCCGGGTTTAGTATTTTAAACAATATCAAACCTGTGAACACAAAGGAAAAGGAGAGATTTGTCATTTTAGTTTTTTTGCTGGGTAATTAGCACTATCTATACTAATCACCACAGACTGTAATTATTAATTAGACCTTAGACATACTGGTGATTTTGTACTTTAGCCTACTGTATTATACTGACAGATGAATCAATGGAATATGAAATTCTTCCACTTCTATCTGAACACATCATCTATAATTCAATACATTTCATTAATACAAAACTATTAGTCATCTATCAGTCCACCCTCTTTCACCAGTCTGCACGGATTCTCTGTTTAGACAGTGTGCTGGTAAAGAGGCACATAGCCTAAACGTTGTCCGAACTGGACCGGTGATTTCATCAGACATAAAACCGACACTTAAATTGCCATTGGTTTATTAAAATGGGGGTCATGCTTCAGACTCAACAGCTACATGCGGTAAAGTTAAACAAACACATAGGGTGAATTCAGGTTGAGTGGGACACTTAAGCTTATGGGTACTATACAGGGTTAATTTTGTAAGCCAATCACAACAATTGTTATTGTGTTGTTGTTGAATGTCTGTTGGATATAAAACAGAGGTTGTGATTGGTGTGACGTCAAATTGCTTGACTCCTGGGACCTCATGGTAAACCATCCGGCAAGTGTAAATCTATATAAAATTATAAGGATGATAATTCAGTCACTTATGATTTAACAATACAATTTTTGTTTTTAAATGCATTTATACTGTCTGTAGATTAGAAATTAATTACAATAAGGATGTAACTGGATCAAATATTTATGAAAATTTATTTACAGCCCTGTCCCACTCAACCTGACAGTGTTAGATAAAGTGGGACAGGGCATTTCAGGTTGAGTGGGACAGTTTTAATGCTAATGCTTGTGAGCACAGTGCAGCAGTTTCATGAACAAAAGATAACATTTTAAAGTTGTTGGTAAGAATAATGTATCTGAGTATCAAATTTATGGTTGGTAATTTCTTAAATACACTAAGCTACACAAAAGATGGCACCCATACAAAAAAAAGAACGTAAAGAGAGGTATTAGTGAAAGGGGGACAGGGCGTAAGGACAACAATGTAGGAAGGGAATAAAACTCCAAGTGGAGGTAAGAGAAAATGGCAGTGGATGTTGAGGAAGGACAGGAACCTAAGGTAAGGTTTTTAGCAAAGGCATGGAACACCCTGAAATTGACATTACAAAAGTGAGAGAAAGGGCTGGTGAGAGGCATCAGGCAAAAGCCCCAAAGAGTTTCAGAAATCCGTTTAATAACTTACTTACACAGCCTAGTCTTAATAAACTGAAGATATATTGCCTTTAGACTACATGATTTTTCTTCACACATTATTGAATATTTATAATTAAATTATATCTCTTTGAGTTACTGTACACTAACACATTATATATGCTGTTAAATGTTAATATAATATTAAATGTCTAATAATATATTATTAAATGTTGTAAAAAGTATTTCTCATGTGTTTAATGTTTAATTTTAAACTTAAATAATATAGTGTCCCACTCTACCTGATTGCTGAGGGTGACAGATGATGTTTAAAGATAAACAATTTGATAATAAATAAATAGGCTTAATTTCACCATAGATGTCTTCACAACAACCTATTTAAACAAAATACATACAATTTTAATACATTCTAACTAATTTAGGTTTTTTAAAAGGCAATTTACCAAAAGTGTCCCACTTCACCTGACTTCACCCTATTGACAGTGGAGGAAAGAACAAGGCAGGCAAACAAGCGCCAAATCTGTCAAAATACGTTTTAATAAATGGCTTCTTTCGTTTTATTTAGGTTGTTTATGTCACTTAAAGTCTGGAGCATTTCACTTCTTTAAAATATGTCCGTGGAGTTTCACCATTTTCTCTGCTCTGCTGCAGCACCGTGTGTAGCGGGGAAAGCAGCACCGGCTTCCGTGAAACATGTCCAGACTCCTTTAGCAATGAACTCCGAAGGATTATTTTGGTAGTTCTGCTGAACATTAACAGGCTCCATTCACACATGGGCTCTATCAAACATCACAACGGATTCAGATATAAATTAATTACAGCTCTTGCAGCAGTGACCTAACGTTAATGTTAATTGACTGTTGTGGTGCCTGGGAGAAAATAGCTATACAGTAACTAACATTAGTTTATTCAAGCATCAGAGACAAACGAGCCTTATCACACTACACCACCATTATATTTTCCTGACATGACAATGGAATAGTATTAACAACAAAATTAACTTTGCATTTGTATTAACTAACTGTAGCTATCATGTGCACAGACACAGTTGTCTGTGAAGTCAGTTGGCCTATTTGTCCATCCTGCCACTAACCATAAATGTGAATGAAAAACATTTAACGTCATCCCCATTAAAATACAATTTTGAATGCTTACCCGGTCTAAAGACATTTCCTGGGCCACAGCTGTCTTTCCACCTTGTTCACTTTGGTGAGGTACTGGTGAGCAAGGAGCAAGCTGTCGTCACGTGGTCACATGACATGAAGTAAAAATACTATTTCAGTAAAAGTGTTGCTTTTACTTTTTTCTAGGAGGTTCCTCATTTCCTTTGAGGCAAACTGAACAAAACAGGTTTAAAGCAGAAATCATGATTTTCCCTTAGTCCAATGTAAAAATGCACTTTAAATGAACGACCCAGTAGTTTCACTTTTTTCAGTAGTAGCTCTCTTGTGACACTAAAGGTTGTCAAAAGCCATGAAGTGGACTTGATGTTGGTTTTAAGTGACTATTTCTTCGGTTTCAATCTAAACTGTTGACAGATCTATGGATTATTGAGAGTAACTGAGACATTTGCTCTGAAAAGACTCTCTCTGTCACTCTCGTTTTGCTTTAAGATAAACAATGTAACACCATTTAAAAACATATATTTATAAACTTATTTCTCAATAGGTATCCCTTTTATTTATTTGTACCTGTGTGTTTTAGACCGTTCACCAACAGGAGTGATCATATTAGGGGGAGACCTGAACAACATATTCTGCTTTTATGAAAAACTAAAAACAGGAAAATAAACCTGCAGGATGTATGGAGAACTTTACACCCCAATACAATAGTTGTTTCACACCACTGAAATAGTCAAATACAGTATTGATATATCAAATAGTCCTGGACAGGTTAACAACATTATAATATCATGCCACTGTTAAATCCACAAAACAAAATACATCGTCTCATAGGATGTGGAGAATGAATAGGAACAAAATGAACAATGAATTCAATTTATTAAAACAGAACTGATTTATTCATCTAAACCAATGCAGAGGTGCTGGACCCTTGGGACAGGCCAGGTTTGATTTGGGATGCATCAATCAATTAATCACTATTAATAGGTACATTTCCTGTTCATCTCGTGAGTGACTGTGTGTGTGTGGATGGGGATACAAGATTAGCTGTGATAACAACAATGTGACTGTAGGAGCCATACACTGGGTTTGTTTGAGTTTTTATTGGGTTTCCTCTCTTTTCTTTGCACTGTAGTGTACATGCACGCGCATCGTCACGTCATCAGTTACTGTGGGTGTGACCGGGGGCGTGGTGTCTGTATTAATGTGAGTGTGTGTTCACCTGTGAGGAAGCTTGGGTTGATCATGGCTGCAGGGTGAGCATGGGGAAGAACTTTCTGTTGACCGTTACCATCGTCGTCAACATCT
Organism: Micropterus salmoides; assembly: GCF_014851395.1. Classification (NCBI taxonomy): domain Eukaryota; kingdom Metazoa; phylum Chordata; class Actinopteri; order Centrarchiformes; family Centrarchidae; genus Micropterus; species Micropterus salmoides. The sequence goes on from NW_024041150.1 coordinate 29,932,868, forward strand.
TACACTGATGTCTCTGAGGTACCTTTTGCACTACTTACAACATGCATCACTCAAAGTAAGTGATTGGTTTTCTATGTATGTGAAATAGCGTAATAAAGAGACTCAATATGTACGATGGTTCAGCGTGACGCGTCTTCAGTGTAAATCCTCATGTTTCAGCCTGCTGTGGCGTTTTAGTTGTTTTGGTGGGTCTGGTCTGTTTGTTTTACTGGTATACGCCGCAATATTGTGTCAACAGAAAGTTGTTGTTGCGCTGATTCAAACGTATTGTCGGGACTACACTGGATGTTTGCAATCGCTTTCCATGTTGTAAGCGATAGACGAGCCAGCCTTTAGGACTCACGTAAGCCCATTCATTCACAAATTGGCTGATTACTATGCTCATTTTGTCAAGCAGTCGTCTTTATCACAAGGTATAAAACATTGAACTTTGTGGATTGTCTGTTAAGGACCAATTGTATTCCCTGCTAGGCTCAGCGGTACTTTCGCATAAGGTGATTGTACTGTTTGTTTGTTTTGGGACTTTTTGTAGTATTTTGGTTCGTGCGTCAAGCGGGTGAAGCATTGCGCTTGGGAGTGCCGCCGTGGTTCTGGTTCTAAGACGGTCAGTCTGGTTCAAGACTATCGGTATTTAGGTACATAAATACCCACCGCTAGTATGCACAGAAGACTAGGGTTGAGTTAGTTTAGCTTCAGTGAATAAGTTAGAGGGAATCAAAGACAACACATTGTACCTTGTTCACATGGTATGTGTCATGAAATATGATATAAGTCATTATGGGCGCTGTTTAGCATGTCATTAGCAGGTACTTTGCAGTTTTAACATTAGCAGATTATTGGATTATTTTGTAAATGAAAATGGAGTTGGATGGTTCCAGGTCAATTGAGAAAAGACAAACAAAACTTACACCCAAGGCTTTTGAATATAAATTGGAGCAGCTCCAAGAAGAACGTCAAGTAAAAGTAAGAAAAATTAAAGATGCAATAAGAGAAATTAAAGACCTAATGAAAAGTGTTGGAAATGCTAAAAAAATACGGTCTTGTCTTGAAAGTTTGTCGAGTTTGTTAACAGAAGCAAGTCATCTCCATGGCGTTGTTGTTCCTATGCTTCCACCTGAGGAACAAGAAAAACAAAATGCTTGGTTTTATAGTGTTGAAGAACATAAAACTGCTTTTGTGGAGGAGACTAATAAATGGCTGCTGGAGGCGCCAGAGGCACCAGCAGAGGGCGTTGTTGCACCATGTTTAGGATCTGCTGTTTTCAGCGATAATGAGCCATGCATAGTCAAAACTGTGGAAAATGCAGAAGATGACGTTAGGCCAAGTGATAGTGTTTCCAATGTGTCATTGAGGTCAAAGAGATTCAGTACAGTAGTGAGTAAACCTCTGTCTACTACATCATCAGCCAGAATAAGAGCTGAGGCTGAGACTGCTGCCCTTATGGTTCGTCAAAAGCTGCTGAGTAAAAAGCATGCCCTGGAGGAACAGCAGGAACTGTTGAGGAGAAAGCAGGAGGTGCTGGAGATGGACATGGAGCTGGCAGCGTCTATGGCTAAAGTGAGTGTGTTCAAGGCTTCAGAAGGATCTTGCGTGTCTCATGTTTCTGTGAAATCAGATGGGATGAACTCTTATTTGAAAAGAGGGAAAAGTACACAGTTGAGCCATGAAGCTCCAATATTTGTGCCGGAATTCAACACTCAACCATTGGCTGCAGAGGCGATAGGGGAAATTTCGTTTCCAGGTGATGCTTCTGTGAGGTCCAAGACATACAACAAAAGCCAGTTGCCTGCTGTTGTGACCTCGGCCGGTCAGTCCACTTTGCATAGTCTGCCTGCTGCTGTGACTGGGGTTGATCAGCACACTTTGCCAGAAGGTGTTTCTCATCCATCTATTACTAACTTTCTGTATGGAGATGCACCTGTAACCGTGAATAATTCTGATCAGCGTTTTCTCACAGTTTTAGAAAGGCAAAATCAAATCACGTCTTTATTGGTTGGACAACAGTCACTTTTTCTCTTACCTAAGCGAGATCTACAAGTTTTTGATGGAGATCCACTGCAGTATCAAACCTTCATAAGAGGATTTGAACACAACATTGAGGCAAGAACGCAAAGTCAGACGGATTGTTTGTATTACCTCGAACAGTATACGAGAGGTCAGCCCAGGGATTTGATCCGAAGTTGTCAACATCTGCCTCCGTCCCATGGTTATAGTAAGGCAAAATCACTACTTCAGGAGCATTTTGGTGATCCATTTAAGGTAGCTTCTGCCTATATGGACAAGGTGCTTTCCTGGCCGATGCTTAAGGCCGAAGATGTCAAGGCTTTACGGGCCTACAGTTTATTGTTGCGGGAATGCTGCAACTCTATGGGAGTTTCTGCAAGTGATCTGAACGTACCTACGAATATGCAAATCATTGTGAAAAAACTGCCTTATAAGCTGAGAGATTATTGGAGAAGTGTGGCCTGCGATATTCATGAGAAGTCTCATCGCAGAGCTATGTTCTCAGATATTGTGAAGTTTGTTGAGAGGCAAGTCAAGATGGCGAGTGACCCTCTTTTTGGAAATATACAAGAGACATCTGCGAGTGGAAGAAATGAAGTAAAAATGGTCCGGTCTCAACCTCGTTCAAAAGCCAGAGGCAGTAGTTTCGCTACTACTGTAGCACCTGCTGAGAATAAGGTGGAGCCTGGGTTTAAAAGGGAGAAGAATTCACTAGCGAAAGTTTGTTTGTTTTGTGGGGCTGGGCATTTGTTAGATGTTTGTTTTAGTTTGGATAAAAGAACACAAGATGAGAAAATTTCCTTTTTGAAGGAGAACCGTATGTGTTTTGGATGTCTGTGCGTCGGACACATGAGTAAAGACTGCCGAAAACGTATGACATGTAAAGTATGCAATAATAAGCATCCCACGTTGTTGCATAGCTACCCCACAGCAAAACCAACGAGTCCGACTCAGGCCAATGGTGGCTTGAATATGGCCAGAGACGGTGCTGTGGTGTCTGTTCAGTCTAGTGGCTTGACTGGGGCCGGTAAGCAGGACTGTACGCTCTCTATCTTGCCTGTTCAAGTGAAATCTAAGAGGGGTCAGGAGATCTTGGTCACATATGCGTTTTTGGACCCAGGGAGTACCGCCTCGTTTTGTACAGAGCGACTCATGACTCGGCTCAATCTTACAGGGAAGAAGTTGGGAATTCTCCTTAGGACTATGGGACAAGAGAAAGTGGTAGACAGTTACAAGTTGTCAGACTTGGAAGTCGCCGGGCTGGACTCGAACAACTTCTGTGGCCTGTCTGAGATTTTTACTCAGCAGAACATGCCGGTTCATCGAGGTAACATTCCAAGCTCAAAAGACCTTCAAAGATGGCCGCACCTAAGACACATAAAAATACCAGAGATCAATTCTGATGTGGATCTTCTGATTGGCACTAACGTTCCTCAAGCTTTGGAGCCGTGGGAGGTGATTCGTGCAGAGAACGGGGGCCCTTATGCGATTAAGACCATCTTGGGTTGGACGGTGAATGGCCCGCTCCATGGAGATTGTCATATCAGTGAACAATGTTTGCAGCCTGACATCACAGTCAATCGGATCTCGGTGGCGAGGCTTGATGAGCTTTGGGAGAAGCAGTTGAAGGTAGATTTCCCTGAAACTCTGCAGGATGAACAACCTGGTCTGTCAGTGGAGGATAAGCGCTTCATTGAGTTGGTCTCAGAGTCTACTAAGCTCATTGATGGTCATTATAGTATTGGTTTGCCGGTGAAGCAAAGACACCTCAAAATGCCAAACAATAAGACAGTGGCACAACAGCGTGCATTGAGTCTTAAAAGACGTTTGAATAAGGATCCATCTTTTCGTTCCGATTACATCGCATTCATGTCTGAGATGTTGGTTAACGGCTATGCAGAGGGAGTTCCAACCGAGCAGTTGACCCGTTGTGATGGAAGGGTATGGTATATACCTCATCATGGGGTGTATCATTCTAAGAAGAAGAAACTGCGGGTAGTCTTTGATTGTGGAGTTACGTTTCAGGGGACATCGTTGAACTCACAGCTTCTTCAGGGACCAGATCTCACGAACTTGTTAGTGGGAGTGCTTACACGATTCCGTAAAGAACCTGTAGTGCTCATGGGAGATATTGAGGCCATGTATCATCAGGTCAGAGTGCCGGCTGAAGACTCTGATCTGTTAAGATTCTTGTGGTGGCCTGACGGAGATTGCAGTCGGGAGCTGGTGGAGTATAGAATGACGGTACACCTGTTTGGTGCTACTTCCTCTCCCAGTTGTGCCTGTTTTGCCCTGAGGAAGTGTGCTGAAGACAATCAAAAGTGCTTCAGTTCTAATGCAGTTAACACGGTCTTGCACCATTTCTACGTTGATGATTGTCTGGTGTCTGTTGGCTCTGAAGAGGAAGCAGTTTCTTTATGTCGAGAGCTTAGTGCCTTGTGTGCGGAAGGTGGTTTTAAGCTCACAAAATGGGTTAGTAACCGACGCTCTGTTCTCGCTACTATTCCTCAGGATGAGCTCGCCAAGGAGGTGAAAGATCTGGATTTAAATAGTGACGCTCTGCCTGTAGAGTATGTTTTGGGTGTACAGTGGCGTGTCCAATCTGACTCATTCAAGTTTAAAATTACGCTTAAAACACACCCACTCACAAGAAGAGGAATCTTGTCTGTGACTAGTTCGATCTATGACCCTCTTGGTTTCTTGGCACCTGTTGTTTTGTCTGCCAAGAAAATCCTTCAAGACCTCTGTAGGAGACGTTTGGGATGGGACGAACCTTTGCCCTCTTCAGTGATTAGAGAATGGACGGCTTGGTTGGAAGAGCTTCATGAGCCTGAGAGCAGTTGGCCCCAAAATCCTGAGACCTTGGAAAACACTCTGATTGGAGACCCGGAGGTCAAGGCTGTGATGGTGAATGCAGCTCAGGTTGAGCAGGTCAGTCCAGTGGAGAGGCTCATTGATTACTTTTCCTCCTGGTTCCGTCTTAAAAGGGCTGTTGGTTGGCTTCTCAAGTTTAAGACCTTACTTCTGTCTCTGGTGCGACATCGAAAGCTGCTGAGAGGAACCCTTTCTGAATCGGAACAAAGTGCTGAGCAGGTGGAAAAAGAGCTACAGGTCCAGATGAAAGGTTTTAAGGCTCAAGTGCCAAAGGATTTTCTGTCTATGGAGGATATGGTTGTAGCGGAGTCAAATATTATCTGTTTTTGTCAAAAAACAATGTTTCCGGAGGAACTGGCCAACTTGAAGAAAGTAGAGTGTGTAAGGAGGACGAGCCACCTCTACAAGCTCAACCCGATCCTGGATGGTGATCTCATTAGGGTTGGAGGACGGCTTAGTAGAGCAGCTATGCCAGTTGAAGCAAAACATCCAGTTATACTGGCTAAAGATAAACACATCTCCAATCTTATTCTCTGTCATGTACACAAAGTAACAGGCCATGGTGGACGAAACCACATGCTTTCTCACCTACGTCAGAAATATTGGATTCCTGGTGCTTGCGCCGCCATCAGAAGGGTTTTGGCCAAGTGTGTCATCTGTTGTAGATTGTCTGCTTCACCTGGACATCAGAAAATGGCTGACCTTCCTTACAACAGAATAACTCCTGATGAGCCTCCTTTCAGTCGAGTTGGTTTGGACTGTTTTGGACCATTTGAAGTTAAACGTGGAAGAGCTGTGGTCAAGAGGTATGGGCTAATTTTTACGTGCTTAGCGATGCGAGCCATACATCTTGAAGTTCTGTCTTCTTTGGACACAGACTCCTTCATTAATGGTTTCAGAAGGTTTTTGGCGAGACGTGGTCAAGTTTTGGAAATCCATTCGGATAATGGCACTAACTTTGTGGGCGCTGAGCGTGAATTGAGGAACGCCATTGAGAATCTGAATCAGAACCTCATCAATGACATGCTGTTACAAAAGAATGTGAAATGGGTTTTTAATCCCCCAACAGCATCCCACCATGGAGGTGCTTGGGAAAGGCTAATTCGGTCAGTCCGTAAGGTGCTAAACTCTATTTTGAAGACTCAGACCCTGGATGAAGAAGGCTTGGTGACAGTGTTCTGTGAGGCTGAAGCTATTGTTAATAGCCGCCCTTTGACAAAGGCATCAACAGATCCTCAAGACTTGGAGGCATTGACTCCTAACCATCTTCTTCTGCTTAAGTTGCAACCTTCGTTGCCACCAGGATTGTTCGAGAAGGAGGATGTTTACAGTCGTCGTCGCTGGAAACAAGTGCAGTATATGTCGGATTTGTTCTGGAAGCGCTGGGTGAAGGAATATCTTCCTGGACTTCAGGAGCGCCAGAAGTGGAATACTGCCAAGAGAAACTTTGTCCCAGGAGATCTTGTGGTGCTAGTGGATGAGATGGCACCTCGTAATGCTTGGATTATAGGAAGAATTGTGGATACTGTTCCGGACAAAAATGGACTGGTGCGAAGTGTACGGATTAAAACTAAAACCAGCTATTTGACAAGGCCAATAACCAAAGTCTGCCTTCTGCAGGAAGCAGAGGAGCAGTGAAGATCCTTGGATATAGCAGACTTGAACTTTGGCATTAACAGGACCTTTTAAGGGAACATTTCACTTTGCATTTCTAACTGGTGTTTGTCTCCCACAAGAGGGTTGTAGTGGTGGTCAATTATTACTATAAAATAATTGGGGGCCGGAATGTAGGAGCCATACACTGGGTTTGTTTGAGTTTTTATTGGGTTTCCTCTCTTTTCTTTGCACTGTAGTGTACATGCACGCGCATCGTCACGTCATCAGTTACTGTGGGTGTGACCGGGGGCGTGGTGTCTGTATTAATGTGTGTGTGTGTTCACCTGTGAGGAAGCTTGGGTTGATCATGGCTGCAGGGTGAGCATGGGGAAGAACTTTCTGTTGACCGTTACCATCGTCGTCAACATCTTACACTGATGTCTCTGAGGTACCTTTTGCACTACTTACAACATGCATCACTCAAAGTAAGTGATTGGTTTTCTATGTATGTGAAATAGCGTAATAAAGAGACTCAATATGTACGATGGTTCAGCGTGACGCGTCTTCAGTGTAAATCCTCATGTTTCAGCCTGCTGTGGCGTTTTAGTTGTTTTGGTGGGTCTGGTCTGTTTGTTTTACTGGTATACGCCGCAATAGTGACTGTCTGGTACTGATGGATGAGGAACTCAACCAGGGTCAAATTATGAAATTTAGATTTCTGAAGAAATTACACTATTGTAACGTATTTCATTTATTGTATTCAGACCCTTACTCACAATAAAAAAATAAATAGAAGAATCACATTAGTGTAATTCAGTCCAGCAGGTTACCGTGCAGTTAAAATGGGATCTTTTTCCTCATTGGCCACAAGGGGGCGTGAAACTACTGTAATAGACACCAACACAACACAAGTAATCTTTTTTTGTTTTAATATTGATGATTACGGCTCATGGAAATCAAAAATCTACATCTCATCAAATATTACAATATTAGATTAAAGAACGTATAACACGAGCCGACCTGAGAAGAGCCTTTAATCTCTCAGTCCGGTTCAGTACACACAACCACAATCATGGGGAAGACTTCTGACTTGACAGTTGTCCAGAAGACATTTATTGAAGGCAGGGTCAGCCACAGAAGGTCACTGCTGAAAGGGCAGAGTGCTGGATCAAAGTATATTCATGGAAAGTTGACTGGATTTTAAAGTGTAGGAAAAGCTGGACAAGCAACAGGGATGACCGCAGCCTTGAAAGGATTGTCAAGGAAAGCTGAACTTGGAGGAGCTTCACAAGGAGAGGACTGAGACTGGAGTCAGTGCATCAAGAGCCACCAGGCACAGACGGGTCCAGGAAATGAGCTACAAGTGTCACATTTAGTAGTAGTAGTATACTTTATTGTCCTCGAAAGGAAATTTGTTTTGGACTGCATGGTTGCTGCATGTACATAGAAATATACAAGTATAAAAAGAGGAAAGACAATTAATTTACAAATTTAAAATTAATAAGATAGACTGTTATTCAACATATGTGTAGACACAAGAACAAAAGAATTTTTATACCGGTTTAGTTTGCACAGTGGAACTCTATATCTTCTGCCGGAGGGGAGCATTCATTTCTAGTGTCAAGCCACTCCTGAACCAGAGACAACGTCAGAAGCGTCTAACCTGGGCTGAGTAAAAAAAGAACTGGACCTTTGCTCAGTGGTCCAAAGTCCTCTTTTCAGATGAAAGTAAGTTTTGCATTTATTTTGGAAATCCAGGTCCCAGAGTCTGGAGGACGAGTGGAAAGGCACATAGTTTAAGCTGCTTCAAGTCCAGTGAAAAGTTTCCACAGTCTGTGATGATTTGTGTTGCCATGACATCTGCTGGTGTTTGATCAAGTCCAGAGTCAATGCAGCGTCTACCGACTTTAGAGCACTTCATGCTTCCATCTGCTCACAAGCTTTATGGAGATGCCGATTTCCTTTTCCAACAGGACTTGGCAGCTGCCCACAGGGCCAAAATCACTAGAACTGGTTTGCTGACCATGGTGTCACTGTGCTTGGTTGGACAGACAACTGGCCTGAACTGGAACTGGAGTGAGAGACACCAGACCAACAATACAGACGAGCTGAAGGCCACTATCACAGCTGCCTGGGCTTCAAAACACCTCAGCAGTGCCACAGGCTGATGGCCTCCATGCCACGCCGCCTTGATGCAGTAATTCATGCAAAAGGAGCCCCCACTTTTTTACTTAAATTACGGGGAATAATTTACTTTTTCACGATATTCAACTTTTTTGAGTCAGTCACCGAGCAGATAAAATGGAAGCTTTTTCCATAAATGACCACGAGGGGCTGCCAAACTATTCTAGTTGATAACAACAAAACAAACTCATTGTGTGCCAAAGCCTACCTGATAACTTTTTGAAACTTTCAACTAATTTTTTTCACTGCTAAAATATTTTCCTGTTTTATTCGGTCCTGGTAGTGATGCAGTCCAACAAACACAAATGACACATCCTACTCACCATCCACACTAATGAGTGATTACAGTTTTTCTCATTTTCTAAAACCCATTTGCTGAACAAAGTTCACAGTTCCCTGAACTCATTTAGCTAATTGTGCAGTCTGTTGTCAATACCTTAAACCATTCGACATGGTAAAACACAATCTGCAGATCTCACGTAGACTTTTCAGCAGAACTCAAAACACATTCTGCACTCTAATGCACATGTCGTCCATATTGGTAAACACAAGTGGCAACAATCAAATACAAATAGAGAACACATGTCATTGATCAAACACAACCACTCAAAATTGATTTCACTTTTTTCAAATCATGTGACACAACCAATATAAGCCAGTTCAGAGAGTAAACAGGTTGTTGAAGGTGGGACGGAGAAATTGTCCAGCCCTGAACATTGTGCTTTCCATTTGTTTACAGCATTGACTGCTCAATAGATTTTGACTGGTTGCACAGAAATAAAGGACAAGTTTGTCAGATGCAGGGTAGAGTACTGTAAAAATTGGAGGAGGAGGAGGAAGAACAAAATAAATGCAAAGAGCAAAGCGGAGTGTAATTTCTGATAAATTTTGAGCTACTTTGATGAGATTAAAAATGCACTTCTCCCTGAGAACTATATGTTTTGTACTTGTTTTTGTTTTCTATTTTTTGGTGTATTTCTTACTGACTCATTTTGATCGCTTTGTTTATGATTTGAGAGCAGTGTTTTGGTTTTGAGAACAGGTACAACTGTTTTGAGGCAAAAGTTTCATTTTGCACGAGGAGTCAGAGGTTTTGTAAATAGTGCTTGAAGCTGAGGTTTTGTGATTAATGTTTTCAGGAAATGGGGCAAGGTTTCAGAAATTGTGTTTTAGCAATTGAGAAAAACTGTAATGCGACCACACAACACTTTCACTCTCATAATATTTATAAGACCTTGACAAAGCCTACAAAATAAGAAACATGGCATTAATATAAAATAACTTTGTAAATACTGTTGTAGGCCAACAATAGGATTTATAGGGGGAAATGCTTATAGCTGTTTTATAACCTTCCTAAAGTGTGTTCATGAAACAAATATGATTTATTGTTCGTGAACGCACCACAGATTCAGCTACTGCCCATACAGCCAATGGGACGGCGTGACAAGATCCGTGGAACCAGGCCCTTTTTTTCACTAGAGCCATGTCAAAATGTCTGTGCACGTCTCTTGCAGGATCCGTGGAAATAGTCCCCAAAGCAGCATTTTTGTGCCGCTGCCGGCTTCAGGTGTGCTGGAAGCAGCATGAATGTTGACAGGCCTATGTGTCCTGCGTCTCTGACACGTTAAAATCCAAAAGGACTCACTAATGACGCACCCTGTTTTCCTGTGATTATGCTAACGTTACATTGTGAACAATGGCAGCTTTTCTCACATTTTTACAAACTCAACCTTCTGTCTTTGTTTGTTGTCTTCACAAGTTTCAGATTGAGCAATATTGACCACCCACTTCCTCATGTCACCATCAGTCTTTGTTGTATTCATAGTCACAGACATTGTGTTTAAATTGCTCTATAAGAAAGGCTGGAGCCTTTGGGTATTTGACTGATTTATGTTGGCAGATGTGGAAATGATTCCAGACTAAGAATCGGGGCAGGAGAGAGGATCTTCAGGTCAATAAGTTTTATTGTAGAAGCTGCAGTTCACAGAATAAATATACATGCTGATACCTATGGGCTCTGAGTACTGAGGGTGAGTGTAGCGGGGTTCTCTTCCAAACTCTCAATAATAAGAGAAAACACAGGCGTAGTCGAAAAATAGTAACTATTTGAAAAAAGAATTTATAACTTACTCAATAATAAAGTTACACAAAAACCCAACATACAATTCACTAGTTACCTCCTCTGTAACCAGGCCAAGATTGCCCTCACAGGCCAAAGCGGCGACTTTTAAAGACAGTAGCCCTCCCACTAGGCTTAACCATTATTTACACCATATAATGAATAGATTTTACTACCTTCAGAAAAGGATTTATATCTATTACACTTCGATATATTTTCAACAATAATTATATCCAACATTTTCCTTCCCCTGGAACAGTTACTTACATCACAAAATATAAAACCATAATTTTGCAGTTCACATGCCCATGAAAGCGCGCGAGAACATGCTATTTAAAAGACGGAAATGTTACACTCCCGTTTTGCCAAACTGAATGGAAAACAGAGCAGCGATGCATCTCGACACAAAGTAAGTGTTTGATGTTTGTTTAAATGTATGCTTAAAGAAGAGTAGAACTACCAAGTGTGCACCCTTGATCGCGCTACTTAAACAGTAGAAGAAATATGCATAATAGCGAGGTTTATGACCGGCTTAATTGAGGCTGTAAGGGAGCGGGGAGGGAGTGAGTGTGTATGTGTGTGTGTGCGTGCGTCCCGCACTCAGTGACGGAGCCGCTCCGTCAGTATGTGCGGTCTGCAAAGAAAATAATAACAAAATATGTGAATAAACATGCAATAACAAAGATTACATGCTGAATGAACACTATAGAAATTTATCCTCATAACTTCCACTGTTGTTGATTTGTGGGCAAAAACCTGCAGAAAGTGTCCTGGCTTTTCTCTGCTTTGTCTCTGCTCAGCATGCAGTGAGTGCAGACACTGACAGTCATGTTAAGGCTTTCTCACATATCATCTATTATTATCTATGCATTGCACGACTAAATTTCTATTCTTATTGTACATCCTGCAGTATAATGACTTCTCTTCTTTTCTGCGTAACCACATTAGCTTTGGTGTGAATGTGGTGATGACACTGTCTGATTCTTGATGTCATTGCAACACCTTTTACATGCGAAGAGAAACTGGCATGTTTCTGCTCAGACTCTAGTTGCAAAATAATTTTTATAGCACAATGAAAAAAAACCCACTCCTGTTTATTTCAGTGTTGTGTTCATTTGACTTGATTTCCCCTGTGTGCATTTGATACCTGAAGTTACTGTAGCAACATGAGGTAAAAACATCTCAAATTACATACATCTTTACTCAGCCCACAGGACACATAGTCTGAAAATTAAAAGTTGGAAAACATTAGTTAAAGCTATTATAATCTTTAATACTACTTTTACATATTTTATTTCTAGTTTAATGTACCCCCCCCCCCCAGTTTCTGTATTAATGAGGGAAATACAAAGTAGTCTGTAGGCTCACCAATTCCAAATAATAGCTGCATAATGACAAGACATCAAACTACTGTCATATTCTTAATTATAATAAAAATCTACTGCTTCATAACATCATAATATTCTGTTGACTAAATCTCAGATGGTTAGTGAAGTTTGCAGTGTTGCCACAGTATTTCACTGTCTCTGTACACATCACACACAGCATCATGTAAAATCAGACGTTTAGCACCCCCATATCGCCAAAATGGCATGATCCTTGTTTTGCTGTGAAGCAAACTGAAGCAGACTGTGAGATTGACAGTCGAATCAGGCTCCGCCCATCGAAGCATCGGATCTTTGACTATTCAGGGTCAGACCTGGATAAAACACACATTCCAAATTACTGAGTTTAGATATCGATATTTTTATATGATTATCCATCCTAGAGCACTAGAGAACTAAAACTACTGAGATGTTTTAGTATTTTTTCATATTGGTATTTGTTACATTTAGTCAACTTTAGATAATTAATACAGACCTGAGTACAGATTAATGAACAGACAGACAGGCTTTTGTTTCTCATTTTGGATGCACACACATGCACAATTCAACTACAATTTATTAGTAGGGGAGAGCCGGGATGAATGAAACACAGCGATTTTCTCGGAGACCATACAAGTCTGATATGCCAAACTACCTCAGTACATACAGAACACAGTACTTAACAGAACCGGGAAAAATCAGGTGGATACGTCACACTGAGTTATACGAAAGAAGCTGTTTTCAATCAGGAAAGTAAATTCACTCAAGTGATCGTTTTTCATTTTTTGTGTTTATTGTTCCATGTGCCATGGTCATGATCACATGAAAGATTAGTTAGTACTTCCTGAAGTTTTAAATGTCAGAGTTTTACAGTTTAGAAGCCAGTGAAGTTTAAATTTCAGGGGTCACTGTCGGGACGATTGAAACCATTGAAACAGAATTGAAGCCATTCTACCTTATTTACATACGGCGGGAGGGGGGCAGAGCCCACCAGGCTGCTCACAGCCAAATAACAGGGTCTTCACCGTAGACCAGGAAAACATGCTGCAGATGTACATAAAAAGGGCAGCCGATATCTAATCCAAATGTGCATTAGCTGTTGAATATTCTAGCTAAGTTATATTTATACTCTTTTTTATTAAGAAAAAGGACATAATGAGTTTGCAATAACTGACAAAAATCAGCTGGAGAAGTGTCGGTGCAGGCCACTTTGTTTGTTTCCCATTTCCAGAGCCAGGGCTGAGTACAAACACTGAATTTATTTTAGTGCACAAACAGAACGGACAGCTAGCAGACCGCGAGGAGATGCTCACTGAAACTGAAAAAAAGACATGTATTAGATTAGAATTGCACACCCCTCCTTTAAATCACAAAGTTGATCTGCAGTATTGTAGATAAAAGTATCCCATCACCTCAGCAGAGACACATGTCCGTGTGGTTTTAGGTTTGGTCACAACTTCCCCCACAGAAAGTGACTGAGCTCGAGCAAAACAGAAATAGTCTCATGAACAGAAGTGAGCGTGAAGAGAGACAAAGCTCTGCCCTCTCTTCCATCTTCTGTTGCTCTAGTAGCAGCCGTTTTTATACATAGCTATCTATTCAACTCAAATTAGCTTTATTGGCATGAATGTGTAACAACAATTTTGCCAAAGCATCATAAATGTAAATGATCCGTACTTGTATAGCGCCTTTCTAGTCCACTCAAAGCGCTTTTACACTGGCAGAATAGCCGCCCAAGAACACTTCGACACACAACCAGGGGGAGCAAGGGATTGAACCGCCGACCTTCCGATTAACGGCCAACCCGCTCTATCTCCTATGTGTGTTTGTGTGTGTTAAAAAAATAAAAATATCTTTCTCTAGTGGTGTTGGTTTAAAAACAAATTTGGAAGTTAATGACCTAAAATTATTTCAAAATATGAAACAGTAGAAAGGAAGAACAATAAGAGGGAAAAAACCTAAAACTTCAAGACATACAGTAACGTAACATACTACATGTGCATACTAATGTAAGGATGTGAAAATTCCTCCTGTGCTCTGCGCCTGGGATCCCCTGCTGCCTCTCTCTTTAGTCCGCCCCATTATGTATATAACATGTCAGCACTTTAAAGTATCTTCATGATGAGATACCACCAGGTTTGTTTGTAATTGTTCAGGTTTTTACCAATTTGTCCCTGAGATGTCTTCATTCCCCTGATTTAATAGAGATAAATTTATTTTGTATGGATGGAGTCCAACAGCAAAGTGACTTTCTCTGAATAATCAAGAGAAATGGGAGGCACCTGAGCTAAATTTCAAGCGTCATAGTAAAAAGTCTAAATACTTCCGTGATATTTAAATTTTCATTTTTAATACATTTGCAAAAATGTCTTATGGGGTATTGAGTGTAGATTGATGATGGAAAGTGGAATTAAATGATTTTAACACAAGGCTGCAACATGAAATGTGAAAAAGTGAAGGAGTCTGAATACTTTCTGAAAGCACTGTGTACACACACAACACACACCTTCATCACAGTACAGGCTCTGTGAATGTAAGAACAGAGGGCATTTACTGCATAACATGCACAAATAAACACAATAAAACGTGATATGATTCAATTCAATGGTCTTGTGTTTCATGGCTGTGAAATAATTACATATTGTTTGTCATTTTTTACTTTAACATTTTTTAGGGACCAGGAACAAACTTTTGCAGGCAGGAAGTGTAAACATTTCAATGTTTGCTGTGGTCAAAACCACTGAAGATGTCTGAGCTTTGTGTAAAAGGGAAGGAAGAACAGACAGGCTGTACTCAGGAGGAGAAGGTAAAGAAAAAATGTGCTCTCATATTTATATGAAATGTAACTTCTCTCTTCCTGCTGCATCATTATTAATGCAAAGTAGAAACATTTGTCAGCAGCAGAGCGACAGTGTCCGTGCTGGATGTGAAGATGGGGCACACTTTGCTCTGTGTGCTGGGGTTATTCTGTGAGTACATCACTGACTTTACAATGTTGAGACTTTCAGAGGCAGACTCATGTTTTATCAACATGGTAGTTTAGTAGACATGATCTTGGTTTCTGATTTGACTTGGTTCAGAGTGCAGGACTGTTAAATACACTACTGCACTAGTTCTTTTTGCACTAATGTTTTGCACGATGCATGTTCAGTTTATGGTCTGAGGTATTGTTATTGTTATATATTGTATAAAGCCTTTGAATTTAACGTACCTCTGTACCAACTAACAGAATATCATCACAGAAATGTGTGATCCTGTTGATTGATAATCAATAGTTGCCTCTGATGAAACTCCAGCTGGATTTAAATGCCTTTGCTTTTTGTCTGATGAAGTTTAATCTTTATTTCAGTGCTGAATACACTCCTCTACGGACACGCTGAAGGTGACCAACTGTCTTTGTCTGTTTTTTAAAAAGTATTTGCATAAGGTCGCCCTACATAGATGCCACACAGGACATAATTACTTCAGGGGTTCTTGTAGCTCCAGATTTATTTCTGACCACATGTACAGGTCAATTTACAGAGTGGTATGCTACTGGGTCGTTCCCGAAAGCAGCTCAAATGCTGGATTTTGTAAAAGTCTCTAACACCCAAAATGTTAGAGAAGGAAGAGGCAAAATAAAAATAAAATGCAGAGAAATACAATAAAAAAAAACACAATACAAAATACGGCAGTGGGCTATGACTATCGACAGAAAGCATAAAATAAATCATGTTAACAACCATAAACCCACTTATATCAACATCAGTGTATAGTTCATATCAGTTTTCGGGTAACAAAATACAATATCAGGGTCTGACTGAATGCATGTTAGCATTACCATGAAATTTAGTACACAACGATTGGCGCCCAAAATCCCAGCATACAATTCCAGTAGTGCCTAAATCAAACTGTCTTGTTAAAATATTGACAGGTGATTACATTTTATACACTTGTACATGAATATTTTACAAGATATACATGTATTTACCTACTATTCTACACAACAAAGTCTCCGCACCAATCCCTTGTACGTCCATGGCACGTTAACAGGAAGAAAGACCATGATGCACTTGGCGGAACAACAACAATACTACTCAATGCTGCCGCCTTGTGACCAAAGTCAGCCACCACATGTACGACTGTGGAAATCCACTTACAATCTACTTCACACTTACTTTAAATTGAACAATGTTATTCTCAAACAAAACAACAAAGAACACATGTATTAACATTTACACAACTTTTAGAACTATATTAAACCAAAGGGGGAAAAATCACCTATGACTAGATTTACCACCTGGTTACACTTATATTTCACTTCAGAGAGAAAGTGATGACTTTAGAGTCTTATGTTGAATTTCAAAATACACACACTTATAAACAATATATACACTACTGTTCAAAAGTTTGGGGTCACTTAGAAATGTCTTTATTTTTGAAAGAAAAGCACTGTTTTCTTAAATGAAGATAAGTTAATCAGAAATACAGTCTAGACATTGTTAATGTGGTAAATGACTGTTCAAGATGGGAACGGCTGATTTTTAATGGAATATCTTCAGAGGCCCGTTTCTAGCAACCATCACTCCTGTTTTCTAATGGTACATTGTGTTAGCTAATCGTGTTAAAAAGCTAATTGAAGATGACAAAACCCTTGTGCAATTATGTTAGCCAGCTGAAAGCTGATGTGCTGATTAGAGAAGCTATAAAACTGGCCTTCCTTTGTTGATCTGGAGCATCAGCATTTGTTGGTTCAATTATACTCTCAAAATGGCCAGAAACAAAGAACTTTATTCTGAAACTCATCAGTCTATTCTTGTTCTGAGAAATGAAGGCTATTCCATGTGAGAAACTGTCAAAGAACTGAAGATCTCGAACAATATTGTGCAAAGAAAAATACATATCTCAGACCAGCCAATAAAAAGAAAAGATTAGGGCGTAATCTTTCCTACATCAGATAGCTCTGGTATTGACTGAGGGACACTCATACGTCACTGTGAAGTGAAATAAGTCAGTGGAAACAGGAGGATTTCTTTAAACATTAATCTGAATTCAGAGAAAATTCAGTGAAAATGTCAGACATTGTTCAAAAATTTGTGTAGTCTTAATCATTTATTTATTTTATCATTTAATCTTTCATTTCTGCCACATATCGAAAATTACATTATGTTCACCAGAAGCTCACTTTTATTTTGAAATCTGCTGTAACACGATGTTACCGCAATGTTGACATACTGATATTAATGCGTCTTGATGTAGATTTACCATTTGTATCTTTTCCTCTTTTATTTTTGTATCCTAACTGGGTATTTTTTGTGTAAACAGTGTCCAACAGGGCCGTTGTGACTCTCCAACCCAACTGGACTCAGATCTTCAGTGGTGAGAAGTTCACTGTCAGATGTGAGATCCAGGGGAGGAGGAGACACTAAATGGACGTATGAATGGACACCAGCCAAATTAAACAGACCTCCAACAGACAATGAATACAGGATCATCAGAGCTACTGTGTCCCACAGTGGAGACTACAGCTGTAAGGGTAGAAGAGACTCATATTCCTCAACAGAGTGGAGTGATGTCATCACACTGACGGTATCATGTAAGTTGGACCGTCTGTCATCTGTAATGAAAATGTAAAATCTAAATAACGCAACAGAAAACTCTTATTTCTCCAACAATTATTTCGCTCTCTTCAGGTCACACAGTAACAAAGACACTATCATAAAATACAGGCGGCATCATTACTTCTTCCTAATTCTTACCATTTCAAGTTTTAACTTAATCTATTTTCTCCTTTCCTCTTACTCATGTTGACTTTGAATGAAATGTAATCAAAATTCAATAAAGTAGTAGTTTCTAGTGGTAATGAAATGCCAAAGTATGATGTTTGTTTTGATTGCTGTGTCAAAATATTTCATCTTGCAAATTTGGTGAATTGTTCTCCTGGATAGTTTCAGTAGAGATAAACACAGGAAAAGAGAGAGAGGTTAAAAACTGGACTAAACCTGAATGTATTTCTTGCCTGTGGGGCTGCACAGACAGTAATTTCCTTGTTTTATGTCTTTGTTCTAAATCAAACAGCACAGAGACCAAAGGCTGAACTGAGCGCTGACAGGAGAGACTTTCCAGCAGGGGGCAGTGTGACCCTGAGCTGCTCTGTGAACCCGTCATCTGGTTGGAAATACTTCTGGTACAGAGGAGAGAAAACCTCTGAACCTCTGAACACACAAGATGCTGTCTTCATCTCAGATGGACAAATCAGTGTCTCACAGGGAGGACTCTACTGGTGCAGAGGAGGAAGAGGAGACCCAGTTTACTACACAGAGGACAGTGATCCAGTCAGCATCAACAAAATTAGTGAGTTTGACATTTGATTTGTTTTTGAAACATAATTTAAAAACAGTTTGGAATCCATAATTATTAATTGATAAATAGATTTTGCTGTAGATTTACCATTTTGTCATTTTTGTATCCTCACTATGAATTCTTGATCATGAACAGTCCCAAACAGGGCTGTTGTGACTCTGCAAACAAACTGGTCTGAAATATACTCAGGAGAGACGATCAGTCTGAGATGTGAGATCAAGGACGGAGGAGACACTGAGTGGGAGTACGAGTGGGAAACAACGAGCTCATACAAACCTTTAAAAGACAGTGAATACAGGATTAGATCTGCTTACTCATCCCACAGTGGAGACTACAGGTGTAAGGGCAGAATGAAAAGTGCACAGCAGTCTTCAACAGACTGGAGTGATCCTGTCAAATTAACAGTATCATACAGTGAGTCACATCACATTTCTCTCAAAGTGAATATTATTCAGTTCATTTAAAGGTTGTTACATGTTTTTATTCTTAAAATCCCTCTCCAACAGATAGACCCCAGTCTGTCCTCACTGTGTCTCCATCCTGGCTGAGTCCTGGAGCCTCAGTAACTCTGAGCTGCAGAGTTAAAGATCCATCTGCAGGATGGAGGTTCTTCTGGTTTAAGGCTGTTCCCAAACTATCAGCCAACTCCTACAACCAAGAGGGACTGAACAGGATTCCTACATCGTTCATGGACAGACACACACAGCAGGATATAAGTGCAGAGCTGGAAGAGGAGATCCAGTGTATTATACTTCTTACAGTGAACCAAAGTTTGTCTGGTCTGGAGGTCAGTTTGTTTCTGTCTGTGCTTCTCTCAAGATGTTTTGTCTTCACCTCGGTTCATCCACTTTCTGTCTGTGACCAACATACAGTATCTTTAAAACTAACACTTATACTGACAAATAATTGGCTGTGTACATTCATGCTCCCCCAACAGAAGAAATGTATTGATTGTGGTGACCTTGTGATCTTTCCTCTCTCACCAGCATCAAGACAAACTTTCTGCTTTCCACCTTAATGAGTGATTTTACATACTGGACTGGGAGGATTTCCTTGTTTCCTTCCGTCTTTACACAGTTTTCCTTTTTTTTAATTCATCTGATAGCATAAAAACACCAAAAAGAGACATTTTGCTGAAACTTTTTCTTTATTACAATGAGTACTTTTACTTTGGATACTGAAGCTCATCTTACTGCTTATACTTTACTGACACAACAGGCAGGACGTGTAGTTAGAAGACACCTGGTTAGCGGTCAGGTAGGTGTGAGACAGACAAGAGTTAAATTTAGGAAATGACCAAAGTCAGCAGGTTAATAGACAAGTTGAACAAACAGAGACGACTTTAACAAATAAGAGGAAAACACTGACTGTGTCTAGAGAGACAATGCAGCACGTTTCAGTTTGAAATACTCACCTCTGTATCTTTGAAAGATGGCAGGTGAAAGTAGGTAGTTTCCCACTTTACAGACAACAGCAGCTGTAGTCACTTGGTTGTTTATCATTTAAAATAAACTCAGATTGTAGCAAGTTTTCAAGATAGAAACCAGTTTCACCAAAACACTGCACCTTGTTTTAATGTTTGTACTAATACTCAGAAATAAAGGAATATTTGCGTTTTAGCATTTTAAATCTTAAGATCTCTGTTTGCTTTGACCCATTATTACATGTTGTTTTTCAGATTTTCATTCATCAGCGTCTCTCACAGTGAGTCCTGACAGAGTGCAACACTTCACCTCTGACTCTGTCTCACTGAGCTGTGAGGGAAACTCTACTGAGTGGAGAGTGAGGAGGTTTACTGAGGACGACTACCCGTCATACTCATCACACTGCTCTTACCGGGGCACAATGACTGGATCCACATGCAGCATAAACAGTAACCAGCAGAGTGATGCAGTGTACTGGTGTGAGTCTGGATCAGGAGAGTTCAGCAACGCAGTCAACATCACTATACAGAGTATGGTTTCATTATGTTTTCTGTCTTGTATAAATTATTTTAAACATCATATTATGTGTTTCAACATACTGAATATTAGATGTTGTGTACATTTACACTGAGGAGGATGATGTACTGACAATCTGACAAGAGTTTGGCCCATTACTGCTTCATGGTATCTGAGTAATTAACTATGAACCAAAACCTTTTATCTATTTACTGTAGATTTAACATATTTTATAATACTTGAATTTTAATGTGAGTTTTTAATCATTACTAAATAACATCAACATTTAACATTTGTACATAAAAAAGTTAAAATAAGAAAATCTCCCCTCTTTTGTTACATTTTGTTGTCTTTAATCATTCACTTAAAATGCTTAAGATTTATTCATTGATTTGTTTTTCCTAAAGATTATTACACAACAAATATTATGAAATCAGGTAGAAAATCTGACGTCCTCTGCACTGCAGTATAATTCAGTCATGTGCTGATCAAACAGGTAATGCCAAATAATTTAACTTAAAGAAACTGACTGCACACCAGAAACTTCTGCTCTGGACCAACTTCAAACATCTTTGGTTTTTATTTAAAAAACTGCAAACAATATTTCCTGACCATGTCAATATTTCACAGAGATTTTTAGTGTGTTTTGCCCTTAAAACTAAAGATTTTAACCTTCTCACTGGTATTATTGTGTCAGTTTCATCCACTTTCTGTTTCATATGTACCCATTAACAAAGCCATAGACTTGACTTATCATCGACTGCAGTCAAACCACAAGTGTTTCCCTGAGGTTTAAACCATTTTGTAAACCACTCCCTAAAATCTATACTGGCCACCAAATCTAATTGTTTTCAGTAACATAGTAAGTATTTAATAAAACAGTGATTTTAACCATGTACAAATGTCACAGTCAGTTTTTATCTCATTCTGTTTCCAAAGAGAGCACAGTCACATGTCTCCTGCTGAGGCTGAAACACATTTCATCACCTTACTGTGACGATGACTGGATGTAGCTATACAGAAGATTTGTGTGGGTTTATGTTTGATCTGTCCTTACCGTAAAACTTTAATGAATAGCCGAGTCCCAAATAGCCGCCAACCCCGTTTACTGGTGTGGGTAAACATTTTGACAAATAAAAGCAGGTCTCGATTAGACGCCTGGTCTGTTTTTATAGAAGTTCTTTGGATGTATAAAACCACTTAAAGCTCGTGGGGGTCGCCCTCTTTAGCTGCTTCTAGGCTGCATAGATTGTGAATACAATTTTTGTTGGTATGGACGTGCTGCACATTGTTGGATCAGTTAGATTCTCCACAATTTAATCTGTGATCTCTTCTCATCGTCCTCCATCCACTTATTCTGAAGTTCTGCAGCAGCTGATCTCTGACTGAAACCTCATATTCTGTTTTACAGATGAACATATTATCCTGGTGAGCCCTGTCCGTCCTGTGACTGAGGGAGATCCTGTTATTCTCAGCTGCAAGTTCAGGACAGAAAAGTTAGTTTCAGATGTGTTTTTCTATCGAAATGACAAACTGATTCAAAATGATAGCAGAAGGGAGCTGAACATCTCTGCAGTGTTGAAGTCAGATGAGGGTTTCTACAAGTGTCAACACTCAGGAGAAGAGTCAGCACAGAGCTGGATGTCAGTTAAAGGTGAGTAGGATTAAACAACTGCTGCATCTTCTTCTGTGTAAACTGTGTTTCTGTCTGAGAAAGAAACATGGTCAAATACTGACCTGAATCTGAAGTAGCATCAGTTTCAGCTGATTTCACCTGTTGGAGCTGGAGAAAGTCTGCATCAGTGGTTGTGACAGTCATGTTTATTGTGAATGGATAATTTCACACTGTACTCTGTTATATAGTGTACTATAAGTACTCATGTGTATCAAACATTACATGACATTGAGACTGGGATTTATGTTGTTTATCTACGTGCATATGTGTTTATACCTCTGCATTTGTGCTTGAATGTGTTGTAGTTGTGACATGACTAAAATTTTTAATAAAGCACATTTTGTTAATGAAAAGCGCTTTAAGCTATAAGTTAACAGTTATTTATTATTTATTGTGTTATTATATCAGTGTCCAGACCTGAAAGCTCTTCAGTTCCTGTACCGTTGATTGTTGGGCTGGTTTGTGGAATCGTACTTATTCTTCTTCTGCTCCTTTTGTATCGCTACAGACCGTCCAAAGGTGAGACCTTTTCTTCTTTTATTAGATATTATGTGATTTTAATTATTCAAACACACGTGTTCTGATCTCATCACATAGAATAGCAGAATAACAACTTACAAAACAAAACCATGTAACAACAAATGTCTTTTTCACAGATTCCTGCTCCATCAGGTTGGTACAACACTCCCTTCTCTAATTTTGAACACAACAGCAACATTTCTTGTTCCTTTTTATATGTATTGTGTTTGATTCATGTTGTAGGCCAATCCAGTCTGAGAGCACTAATCGAGGCCCTGACACAGTTTATGTGGTCGACCAGAATGAGGCTCAACGTGACGAATACTCCACCCTTCTCCATGGTCAGCATTTAAACCTTTGATTATTTTATACATTTATTTATTTTACACATACACATGTAGGTTGCACATATATACATTTCAGGAGCCATTTAAAGCTAATCAGAATATGTTTAATAATTGTCATGCAATTAAATTGATTAATCTACTCCGGGCTTTATTTTCACTGCTCTGTAGGTGATGTTTGTCTCTATGAAACAATCAAAGGCTCCAAAGAAAATGAAAATGGTACAGTACACACCTTGTTATTCATCCTCTGAAAGTGAAGTTCATATGTTTGTGTATAATATATAATACTGTATAAACACACACAGACAGGCTGCCAGCTGCTTTCACACCTGTAGTTTGCAGGAATTTGGGGTCTTATCAGATGGTGTGGGCCGGAGCGAAGCACGTCACCTTCATAATGGGGTTCCTCACCAGCTGGACCTGTACTATTGTTTTGTTCATCCTCTGCGAGTCCTGCAGGACTGTTTCTTGACCCAGGGGTTTTGTTAACAGGAAGGTTTGGAAAGTTTACTCAGTTATGTGCAGAGGGAATGAAATTCTGGTCACCACGCCACAATTAGTATCATGCAATTAAATTGATGAATCTCAGCATGGTTTGATTTTCACTGCTCTGCAGGTGATGATGCTCGTCTCTATGAAACAATCAAAGGATCCAAAGACACTAAAAATGGTACAGTACACCTTTTTATTCATCCTCTCAAATTTAAATTGAACATTTTAAATATGAGCTTATGTTTTTCTTAAAGTAAGCACATTTGGTTTCCAGAGCACTTGATAATATTTATTAAAATTAATCAGGATGTCCAAGAAGTCTTAAAAACAAGAATCTTTTATTTAAAATAAGATTAATGGTATTCTTTTTTCTGGATAACAATTTTACAAAGGTATTACCTGTACAGAGTCTTTTCCAACCAGGTTTTGAACCTACAATCCGACAATCTTGAAGCTGGGAGAAAAATGTGCCAACTATTGAGCCACGGATTGCCATGAAAGTTTGTAAAGACATTCATGTTCCCCAGAGGATGGAGCTGAATGACTTTGATGACTTTTTTCAAATACTTTAGTTTATTACCAGAAATAACACCAAAAACGTTTATAACATTCTTAACAAATGTGCTGCCATCAGCATTCAGCCCAAAGCACAGCAGCTTCACAGGTCGCTTTCATGGACTCTTAGTCTCGTTTATTAACAACAGACCCTTGATGGCACATGTGATTAATATGATGGAGTTACTTCAAAGTTAGTAAGTTTGCATTAAGTTCTACATGTGTTTGTCTGTCTCTTCCACATGTGCAATCATTAATGTAAATGTATTCTGGTTTATGTTATTTCTATCCGTAGAGAAGAGTGTTAGGTCACCTTGAACAATTAATAAAGGTCCAACTAGAATTGCAAAATCTGATATTTACCAGAACGAATAACTAAAAGCTAAAATTTAATAACTGGGTTGTCTGATTATAACTTAACCCTATGTGCAAGAAAGTTGACTAAAAATAAATTTGGAAATAAGGCAAGTAAGACAAAGATTTTTCAGTGCATACCCAGATCTAAGCAAGAACAGTTTGTTAGTGAAATTAACACATTGAACTGGGATTATATATTGTCATCTGATCAACTGGATATGGGCTGTAAATCTTTCTCATCATTAGTCAATTTAGTGAGGGAAAGATTTAATGTGAGAGTCCACAAAAAAATGTGAGAAACATAATAATTTACCCTGGAAATTGTTGAAATCTAGAGATACTGCGCTTAGGAAGGCACTTAAAACAGGAAGGGACACTGATATGTTGGTATATAAAGGTCTAAGAAATAAGGTTGTAATTGAGCGACTAACATCGTTTCTTACACAAGTAAGTTTGGTCTACATTGTGTGCAGTTTGGCTTTATAATAAATAATTCTACAGAAACTGCTACCTTGCACTTGATAGAGCAAGTTAAATCTAGGCTCGACAAAGGAGGAGGAATTAGTGCTGTATTTATAGACCGAAGTAAAGCATTTGATACAGTTGATCATGATGTGTCAATATCAAAGCTCTCCAAATTAATTTTTCATCTAGAATCTATAGACTCTGTAGCATGAATGTTCACATATAGTTTAAACATCAGTTTAGTATGTGACAGAGCAGGTCATTTGAGGATAGAGACCTTTGATTAAACTAGGTTGTTTGAAAACAGAAGACCAGCCACAGTAGAAGGAAACTTAATACAAATGAGA